>NC_074667.1:3120508-3411050 GCF_029448725.1 Salvelinus fontinalis
CTCAACAACATGAAACTCCAATTAGATTATACCACAGTTGATGCAGTTCATTTTGGACTTCTAAACGATATTCAAGTTCACACCAGCAGAATGAGGATATTTATGCAGGTTTTATTTCCTGTCTAGTTTGTAAAACCCCAAGTTCAAATTTCAACTAAATTCCACACATTCATGAAGAACTTATTTTGTTTTCTCTTATTCCACAGGCCTGGTCAACAGAGCTGAACATGCATGTACAGTATGAGGTTACTCCATGAGCTGACAAACTCAGCTAACTCAAGCACAGCTATATATTACTCTAGCAAAGTACCTACCTACTAACCTGTGTACAAGGGCTGTGAAAATGCACTGTAGAACGTGTGTGTGTTTTCGCCTGGGACCAAAGTGAGCGTGTGCGTTTGCCTGTGATTCTGACTGAAGATGACCTTCAATATCGTCGATGAGCAGACATCATTTGACGGGCTTCTGACACGTCGTAAATGATACCTCAAATCCCAAAATCACCCGATGTTGGATCAAGGAGAGGCAGCTGAGCTGGGGAGGGGAACAGAGAATCAATGGGCCAGAGAATTGGGCCACCTTTTTTTTTTCATTGTTACACAGTGTTTGACTGGGAATTAATAGAGCAAGGGCATGGGAGATTAAACCATAAATGCATTTGTATGGAGCTAATGTAAGGAAGGAAGGAAGGAAGGAAGGAAGGAAGGAAGGAAGGAAGGAAGGAAGGAAGGAAATAAGGAAGGAAATGTGTGTTCTAATGAATGGATGAGCGTTGAGGCAAACTGTTGAAAAGTTCTACATGTAGGTACTGTATTTAGTGATTGTGTCTGTCTGAGTCATTCATTTGTCTTCATACAATTCTACTCTAATTTGATCAAGTTTAATTCAACATTGATTTATATTTGTTGTGCTCTGGTAGCCATTTTAGGGTGTGGACGAGCGACACACACACACACACACACACACACACACACACACACACACACACACACACACACACACACACACACACACACACACACACACACACACACACACACACACACACACACACTTTAACCCGATTTGCATTCCTTATCTGTACATGCATTTTCATTCCTTGTTCTCTCCTCTGCAGAAAGCAAGGACCATCTGTTGGAGATAATTTAACCAGATGTAACCAACATACCCAGCTTCATATTCATTTCCCAATGCAATCAAGAAACGCTCCCGCACATTCTTGTTTCCAAGCCTTTTGAAACTCCTCTTTCTACTCCCACTGTTTTCTGTTACCGAACTCTCTCTATTACACACACACACACACACACACACACACACACACACACACACACACACACACACACACACACACACACACACACACACACACACACACACACACACACACACACACACACACACAACACGTTGGTTCTTATTCACATAATATGATAAAAGAGGTGACTCGTTTTTTGGATAGCAAGTTGGCGCACCTTAGATAAAGGTCACAGATTGGGTAGTAGTATTGGGTCATCCCTCGCCATCTGGTGTCCTGAAATCTGAATCCCAAATGGAACCCTATTCCCTGTACTACTTCTAAACAGCCCTGATCAAAAGCAGTGCACTAAATAGGGAATAGGGTGGCATTTGGGATGCAGAACATATGTGAATATGGTTTATGGACTCCACTATGGACTTCCTACTGTTAAGGCTGTTGGACCTTATTCAGGTGTCTGGTAAATATGCTATCATCTCTGAACAGCCGCCAAGTTACGAAACAGTGCTAAGCATTTATTATGGGTTTTCTTTATTTGTACTATTTTTTACATTGTAGAATAATATTGAAGACATCCAAACTATGAAATAACACATATGGAATCATGTAGTAACGAAAAAAGTGTTAAACAAATCAAAATATATTTTATATTTGAGATTCTTCAAAGTAGCCATGCTTTGACTTGATGACAGTTTTGCCAAGAGAATCCCAAGTGTGCTGTCATCAAGGCAAAGGGTTGCTACTTTGAAGAATCTCAAATATAAAATATATTTTGATTTGTTTAACACTTTTTGCCAGTCCTGTCTGGTCCAGCAACGGTGGGCTTGTGCCCATAGGGAACGTTGTTGCCGGTGATGTCTGGTGAGGACCTGCCTTAAAAGAGGCCTACAAGCCCTCAGTCCAGCCTCTCTCAGCCTAGTGCGGACAGTCTGAGCACTGATGGAGGGATTGTGCGTTCCTGGTGTAACTCAGGCAGTTGTTGATGCCATCATGTACCTGTCCAGCAGGTGTAATGTTCGGATGTACCGATCCTGTGCAGTTGTTGTTACACGTGGTCTGCCACTGCGAGGACGATCAGCAGTCCGTCCTGTCTCCCTGTAATGCTGTCTTAGGCATCTCACAGTATGGACATTGCAATTTATTGCCCTGGCCACATCTGCAGTCCTCATGCCTCCTTGCAGCATGCCTAATGCACGTTCACGCAGATGAATCAGGGACCCTGGCATGTTTCTTTTGGTGTTTTTCAGAGTCAGTAGCAAGGCCTCTTTAGTGTCCTAAGTTTTCATAACTGTGACCTTAACTGCCTACCATCTGTAAGCTGTTAGTGTCTTAACAACCGTTCCACAGGTGCATGTTCATTAAATAATTGTTTATGGTTCATTGAACAAGCATGGGAAACAGTGTTAAAACCCTTTACACTGAAGATCTGTGAAGTTATTTGGATTTTTACAAATTATCTTTGAAAAGACAGGGTCTTGAAAAAGGAACGTTTCTATTGTTTGCTGAATTTACTGCCATCAATTGTTTTAAACTGGGACCTTTAGAGGAGTCTTGCGGGGCTCGTGGGCGTCCTAGAGCAAAACGGAGAACACCTCCGTGTCCGTGAGAGTCTACGCTTTCCACAGAGGAAACAGAGGCCAAACCACTCAGACTCTACATACGATTTTGTGAGAAGACCGATTTTCGGGATGTCTCTTGGTCTGAAAAACACAGCTTTTGATCTGCCACCTTTCACCGCAGACGCGGAAGGGAAATATCGGCGGAGGCAGTGGATTGAGACGCAGCCCATGCAAAATATCAGACATCTCTAGCTTAACCAGGCAGATTTTGATGGGGATGTTTTTATTGTGTTCATTAGATTTCCGTGGGGGCGTGACCATTGTTGGCTAAGGGTTACATTTATTGACCACAGACCGGTGGTGGTAAAATTATACTGTATGCAGCTAACTGTACTTTGATTGTAATATGCGTTACCATAAAAGCATAAAGTGAAAATAAAACTAAATGTCGACCTGAAATACTAGAGCATACCTTCTAGTCTAAATGTTTAGTTGAAACCTTTGTTTCGAGTTGCTTTTCATGTTAATACACCATTATTCTCTTAATTGCACTGACAAAACCTTCTATTCCTGGTAGGTTTTGTGCTTTATGCAAGTTTGTTACTGGATAAAATGTCTACTTGAAATAAAATGTCTGATTTGAATATTTTGTATTCCTGGCAGCGTAAGAAGAAAACAATTGACGGTTGCATGTGAGACTAATTACACTGTCAAAAATACACTTGAATGATCATCATTTCAACATTTAATGGGCCTTCCATTTTGATGTTGATCACAGCCATATTTGAGCATCCTCTTCGGTGAGACCGGTCAAATGGTGGGAGTATTGATTCCTGTCTCACTCAAACACTCCTTGAGGTCTTTTAGAAACTGCGTAGTGGAGCTTAAAACCTCCACAAACGTCTCTAGAATCTACTAACTGTACTGATTGAATTAGGAATGATTGTAGCTTCATAGGACCCAATGTCCTCAGGTCAGAGTAGTTCAAATCAAGCGTATCAAGCATATCATATTCCTCTCAAGAGAAAAGCAACGAAATATAGAAAAAAGTCTGTCAAATCTTAGATAACGATAAAAAATACTAGTTCAAGAAAAAGTCACATCATTTTATAGATCAGATCACGGTTCATTTTGATGGGAGAGTGAGACAGAAAGGAAGGAAGGAAGGAAACCCTGCTTGGGCCTGAACCAGCTCAGTGTAAAATACTGCTGTGGTTTGCTAGTTTCACTGGTTGCGATTAGCATGCGTTAGTTGCAGCAGTCTGACACTGGCCCCACACTACACTGGCTGACTGGCTAACATCCTTAATCAGTGGGCAGACCATTTTTGAGAACTTAAAGCCGCAATTACAGTAAGGTCAATCGATAATGACAAGTTTCAGATGAGGCTAAACGACTTGAATGAATTTTAAAAGGTGGCATAAATAATGCAAGGGCTTATGGGTGGCCAGACAAGAGCAGTCCAGTGGCCTGTGTTGAACAAAACGTATGTAAAGCAAGTACGAACCTCCTTTGCAGACCACAACTCTCACTTTTTTCTGCATCAATGGACTAGTGTGGGGGGCAGGCCCGTGTCATACAGTAGCAAGTACAGTAAAGCTGTCAATGGAAATTGATGGACTTCAGGTACTTTTTTCTGAGACCTGCCACACACAGCTCATGTACTGTCGGGCAGATTGAGGTTAGCCTGTGAATAGACTAGGCCTGTCAGTCATTCCAAAAGAGATGATGTCATTGACGCTGTAGAGGTTGTGGATTCAGAGTGTGACACATGGGGACAACAGTCAATAAGAGACCCAGTCAAGACCAAAGTATGATCTAATCCCTGCAAATTAACCAGAAAGAAAAGCGACCCCAAATGATCCATCTGATTGGTATGTCCTGGCGAAACCCTTAACACCAGGGCGAAAACGTCTCTGAATGTTAAAGCTCCAATATAAAACTTTTTGGGAGAACCGACCAAATTCACATAGGAATGTTAGATATAGATATGTCATTCTCATTGAAAGCAAGTGTAGGAAAAGGTAGATCTATGGCGCTATTTCTATGCTTCCCATTCATAGATTTTGTTTTTGCATCTTTTACTTTGGGTTTCGTACAACAGCTTTAAACAGCTGAAAATACAATATTTTTGGTTATGGAAAATATATTTCACAGCGGTTTAGATGGTACAATGATTATCTACACAATGACTGCTTGTTTTGTCACAAACTGAAATTAGGCAAACTATTAGAATTTAGCAACCAGGAATTGGCAGAGCGATTTTTGCATATTGCACCTTTAATGAAAAGATTCAAGATTGTTTTCTGAAAATAACAAAAAAACGTCTTAAACATGTTATTGGGGTTGAAACTTTTTGAAGCCGGTCAAATCAAAGCATAACTCTGGATGCACGTGAGTGAGTATGTTTCCCCCTTTACTCCTGCAGTACTCTGTAAAAGCTTCCAGCACTGACCTTCTAAATCTATCGATTTCTGGCAAGCAAAGATAGCCACTGGCTAACTGCTTATCTCAATAGACTATGCTCTATTGCTTTCTCTTCCACCTCAAATCCACATCACTCTTCTTCCAAATCAAGGTCAGCCATTTTGTAGCTGTGTGTCAAGACAGATCCGCAATGGCCTCACCGTGTGACTGAAATCAATAGCAATTAAGAATATTCAAATGGCATCTGTTGACACTGGGAGAGACACATCGGTAACGACATGTGTTTAAGTATTCAAATTTCACACTGATTAGGCGCCATGAAATTAAATAAGTTAACAATATTGCAAAACCTTGCTTATCTTGACATGGGTTGGAAAGGGACATTTTAGAAGTAAATGAACTGTGACAATCACAGGGATTATTGCAGAACCTGATGGAATGGAAAATAGACTCTAGGCAGTAACATATTGAACCTAATAGTTTCCTAAACTCAAAAAAACAAAACAAAATTGGGGGGAGACTTCTAACTTAATATAGGTTGTCATCATATCTTTGAGGGAGTATTGGTTTTGCTCTGAAGTCAAAAATCGTCAAATGGGGATGCATTTACAGCAGTCCGACACTGGCACCACACTGGCTGACTCGATAACATCCTTAAATCGGTGGGCAGACAATCTTTGAGAACTTAAAGTAGAAATTGCAGTAAGGTCAATCGATAATGACAGGTTTCAGATGAGGCTAAACGACTTGAATTAGTTTTAAAAGGTGCCATAAATAATGTGAGGGCTTATGGGTGGCCAGACCAGAGCAGTCCAGTGGCCTGTGTTTAACCAAATGTATATACATTTACATTACATTTAAGTCATTTAGCAGACGCTCTTATCCAGAGCGACTTACAAATTGGTGCATTCACCTAATGACATCCAGTGGAACAGCCACTTTACAATAATGCATCTAGATCTTTTAAGAGGGGGGGGGGGGGCAGAAGGATTGCTTTATCCTATCCTAGGTATTCCTTGAAGAGGTGGGGTTTCAGGTGTCTCCGGAAGGTGGTGATTGACTCCGCTGTCCTGGCGTCGTGAGGGAGTTTGTTCCACCATTGGGGTGCCAGAGCAGCGAACAGTTTTGACTGGGCTGAGCGGGAACTGTACTTCCTCAGTGGTAGGGAGGCGAGCAGGCCAGAGGTGGATGAACGCAGTGCCCTTGTTTGGGTGTAGGGCCTGATCAGAGCCTGAAGGTACTGAGGTGCCGTTCCCCTCACAGCTCCGTAGGCAAGCACCATGGTCTTGTAGCGGATGCGAGCTTCAACTGGAAGCCAGTGGAGAGAGCGGAGGAGCGGGGTGACGTGAGAGAACTTGGGAAGGTTGAACACCAGACGGGCTGCGGCGTTCTGGATGAGTTGTAGGGGTTTAATGGCACAGGCAGGGAGCCCAGCCAACAGCGAGTTGCAGTAATCCAGACGGGAGATGACAAGTGCCTGGATTAGGACCTGCGCCGCTTCCTGTGTGAGGCAGGGTCGTACTCTGCGGATGTTGTAGAGCATGATCCTACAGGAACGGGCCACCGCCTTGATGTTGGTGGAGAACGACAGGGTGTTGTCCAGGATCACGCCAAGGTTCTTAGCGCTCTGGGAGGAGGACACAATGGAGTTGTCAACCGTGATGGCGAGATCATGGAACGGACAGTCCTTCCCCGGGAGGAAGAGCAGCTCCGTCTTGCCGAGGTTCAGCTTGAGGTGGTGATCCGTCATCCACACTGATATGTCTGCCAGACATGCAGAGATGCGATTCGCCACCTGGTCATCAGAAGGGGGAAAGGAGAAGATTAATTGTGTGTCGTCTGCATAGCAATGATAGGAGAGACCATGTGAGGTTATGACAGAGCCAAGTGACTTGGTGTATAGCGAGAATAGGAGAGGGCCTAGAACAGAGCCCTGGGGGACACCAGTGGTGAGAGCGCGTGGTGAGGAGACAGATTCTCGCCACGCCACCTGGTAGGAGCGACCTGTCAGGTAGGACGCAATCCAAGCGTGGGCCGCGCCGGAGATGCCCAACTCTGAGAGGGTGGAGAGGAGGATCTGATGGTTCACAGTATCGAAGGCAGCCGATAGGTCTAGAAGGATGAGAGCAGAGGAGAGAGAGTTAGCTTTAGCAGTGCGGAGCGCCTCCGTGATACAGAGAAGAGCAGTCTCAGTTGAGTGACTAGTCTTGAAACCTGACTGATTTGGATCAAGAAGGTCATTCTGAGAGAGATAGCAGGAGAGCTGGCCAAGGACGGCACGTTCAAGAGTTTTGGAGAGAAAAGAAAGAAGGGATACTGGTCTGTAGTTGTTGACATCGGAGGGATCGAGTGTAGGTTTTTTCAGAAGGGGTGCAACTCTCGCTCTCTTGAAGACGGAAGGGACGTAGCCAGCGGTCAAGGATGAGTTGATGAGCGAGGTGAGGTAAGGTAGAAGGTCTCCGGAAATGGTCTGGAGAAGAGAGGAGGGGATAGGGTCAAGCGGGCAGGTTGTTGGGCGGCCGGCCGTCACAAGACGCGAGATGTCAGCTGGAGAGAGAGGGGAGAAAGAGGTCAAAGCACAGGGTTGGGCAGTGTGAGCAGAACCAGCGGTGTCGTTTGACTTAGCAAACGAGGATCGGATGTCGTCGACCTTCTTTTCAAAATGGTTGACGAAGTCGTCTGCAGAGAGGGAGGAGGGGGGGGGGGGGGGAGGAGGATTCAGGAGGGAGGAGAAGGTGGCAAAGAGCTTCCTAGGGTTAGAGGCAGATGCTTGGAATTTAGAGTGGTAGAAAGTGGCTTTAGCAGCAGAGACAGAAGAGGAAAATGTAGAGAGGAGGGAGTGAAAGGATGCCAGGTCCGCAGGGAGGCGAGTTTTCCTCCATTTCCGCTCGGCTGCCCGGAGCCCTATATAGAGCAAGGAAGAAGCTCCTTTGCAGACCGCAACTCTCCCTTTTTTCTGCATTAATGGACTAGTGTGGGGGGCAGGCCCGTGTCATACAGTAGCAAGTACAGTCAAGCTGTCAATGGAAATTGATGGACTTCAGATACTTTTTCTGAGACCTGCCACACACAGCTTATGTACTGTCGGGCAGATTGAGGTTAGCCTGTGAATAGGCTTGCCAGTCATGCCAAAAGAGGGCAACAGTGGAAATCATCGACTGTTTTAAGCACGGACTTAGCACTTAATGGCCCAGAAGAAGTTTTAAATTGAACACGCGGAGTAATTCGTCTTCTAAGTACAGCTAAACTGCAGTTCAAAGGAACAAACAAAAGAATTACAAGTGCATAAATTCGAAGCCCTTTTCTTTCAGGCCATTGTGGTAGCTAGCTATGCTGTATAGAACAGTCTTATTTTATAAAGATCTACAAACAATCATTTCCGCGCCATCCAATGACAACTATTGTTTCCTTCCTGCAATCCCTCCCTCCCTCCCTCCACACAAACACACACATACACACCTTGTATGGGTTGTGCTCATAAAGCATGTCGCCCATTTCATCAACATTTTCTCTTCCTGTCTCCCCTTGTTCACCTCCATTGATTCTGACGGGAGAGAGGCAAAGAAGGAGAGGGAGAAATGTGTGCGGAAGTTTGGCTCCTAACATCCCCTCAGCCTCGCTCCCCAGCCCCGCTCCCTCCCTCCCTTCCACACCAATAGCCCGACTCCCCTCCCCACTCCGACAAACCCCCACTGAGTAACAGTATCTGGTATATCTGTACTTACAAGGCTAGTAGGCAACTACCCCATTGCAGTCATGTTTGAACCAGTTCATAAGCTCATCATCTGCGGTTGTAAACACGAGTGTATGAAATAAAGATGAACATCAGAGGTTGCCAGGGTACCTGCCGCTCTCTATGATCTAAAAGGAAAGAGACAGGACTTACTGTAGCAGAGGGGTTCAAAAGTAATAGCAGGATTTCTTTCAGGGATTTCAGTTTCTGAATGTATGACTCGGGTTCTTTGGGGTTGATTATTATAAAACGAAATAAAAACGGACCATCCTTCAATTTTACCGTTGTATTCCTCGCGAGTCTAAACCGGACAAGGAGACATTGTAAGCAGTTTGCTGATGTGGAGTGGGGCTAACATGCAAAACCTCTCTCTTTCTCGCCTCCCTGGCTATTCAAGCGATGATCAAGGGCTTCACATTCACAACGTCGTCCCCTCGTTTTTTTCATCCTCCTTCTCTCGTTCTCTCCCTTTCAAAATTCCAGACCTGCTAACACAGAGGGCTCTCTCTCTCTCGATGTCTGTCTGTCTCTGTCTGTCTCTGTCTGTCTGTGTGGGTGGCAAGTAGCTTAGCGATTAAGAACATTGGGTCAGTAACTGAAAGGTCGCTGTTTTGAATACCTGATCCGATTAGGTGAAAAATCTGTTAATGTGCCCTAGATCAAGGCACTTAACCCTACCTGCTCCTGTAAATCACTCTGAAGCTGCTAAAAAAGAAAGAGCGGGGTTGGCCTGGCTAGCAGCTGACGGTGTGTCTGCCCTGGAATGGGGAGGGAACGACCCCTGAGAGGGGGTTTAAACATCAAACAGTTTTATGACACATTAAATTCATAGAAATGTAGTGTTTTATTTTGGAATTTGGTCCGGAATGAAACAGTTTGTGTCATTGACGCTGTAGAGGTTGTGGATTCAGAGTGTGACACGTGGAATTCAGTCAATAAGAGACCCAGTCTAGACCAAAGTCTGATCGAATGCCTGCTTAACCAGATAGAAATACGACCCCAAATTATCCATCTGATTTATATGTGCAAAAGGATTCCTGCCGAAACCCTTGGCAGCAGGGCGAAAACGGATCTGAATGTCAATGAAAATATTCAAGAATGTTTTCAGCACAGAGCAAAAAATCTTCTTAAACATTTTTGTTGGGGTTTAAACTTCTTGAAGCCTGTCAAATCATGGCATAACTCAGGATGCACGTGAGTGAGTATGTTTTCAACTTTCTGCAATATTCTGTAATAAGCTTCCAGCACTGACCTTCTAAATCTATCGATTGCTGGCAAGCAAAGATGGCCACTGGCTAACTGCTTATCTCAATAGACTATGCTCTATTACTTTTTCTTCCACCTCAAATCCACATCACTCTTCTTCCAAATCAAGGGCAGCCATTTTGTAGCTGTGTGTCAAGACAGATCTGCAATGGCCTCACCGTGTGACTGAAATCAATAGCAATTAAGAATATTCAAATGGCATCTGTTGACACTGGGAGAGACACTTCGGTAACGACATGTGTTTAAGTATTGTCGCCTTGTTTTCCACAAATCCCACGCTGATTAGGTCCCATGAAATTAAAACATTGAATAATATTGTGAAACATTGCTTATCTTGACAAGGGGTGGAAACTGACATTTAGAAGTTAATCAACTGTGACAATCGCAGGGATTATTGCAGATCCTTGATGGAATGGAAAATAGAGTGTAGGCAATAACATATTGAACCTAATAGTTTCCTAAACTCAAAGAAACAAAGGAACAAATCATTTTGAGACTTCTGACTTAATACTTCAAATGTTGTCATCATATGTGACTCCCTACCTGGATTCAGTCTTATGTAGCAACATTTGAATTTCTGTTTTTTACATTGGATAAAAGTAGAGACTCAGAGCTACAAAATGGTATCTCATACACTGCATTTGAGGAAACAATGGGTTAGTAATTCTGCTTTGAAAGTTGATCAATTTGTAAACTCACTTTTGAGAAAACCGTCTTTCAATGTTTTGGTACTACTATTGGAGAGCCCTTCTTTGTCTATACCCATTCAGCATTGTTCACACCCTCTTAAGCCTTAGCTCCACCCATGTCTTTAAGGGTTGATCCGAGCGTTCTGTACTAACTTGCCAGCTACTTCCAGACATCTAAGAGAGAGAGAACAGCTCACTGAACATTATTCGCCCTAGCAGAGCTGGTTAGGCTGTTATTTTATCTAGAGTGTTGGTGAGTGCGACTGTGCTGTCAGATTGTCCATTTGTAAATTCAGAGCCTTTCGCATTCAGAGCGCACACTGGACGCTCTGGCCAATAAGTAAGGTTGATCCGAAAGCTCTGACCTCACAATGACCATCAAGCACCCAAGCTAACTGGCTAGCTACTTCCTGACACAATGAGAGAACACCCCACACCCCACCATTTTACTCACCCTAACAGAGCTGGTTAGGCTGTTTTCATGTTATCCAGAGCGTTGATGACTGGAACTGTGCCGCTGACAACAATTGAATTATGCTTTGTTGCCAACGTTTACTGACACCGGACATATTCAACGGGTCTTGAGCGTTCAAAAATTAATCAGTTATTCTGTGCTCTGGCACACTAAGACGAGAGTCTTTTGTTAATAAATGTAGCTAGATAGCTAGCTTGGTAAACAATGAATCCTAACGCATGACGTAACGTTAGTTAGCGAGGAAGCCAGCTAACGATAGCTAGCTAGCTAAAAATGAGAAACACATAATAGCTGAAAATGTAGCTACCTAGACTATCTTACCCGTGGTCTGAAGTCGGAGTAGATAGCCAGAGCGAATTTACCAGCTAGTACGTCTATCAACAGTTGCAGTGACATTCCATTGGAATGGATTCTTGCATGGTGAAGTCTTTTGTTTGGACATGTAGCTAGCTAAACAATGGACCATAATCACAACTAATGACATTACTACCCTGCATGAATCTGCAGGTAGCTAACCAACCAGGCTCTATGGCTATAACTAGTCAAGGAAATGTGTCTGAGACACGAAGAATAAGATCATACACATAACATTAGCTAGCGACCCAGTCAGTTAACGTTAGCTAGCTAACAGTACACTTGAAATGAAACCACATTGTCAAAATTGGAAACGTGTAATATCTGAAAACGTAACTTGCTAGACTATCTTACCCGTCTACATTGGGGTCTGTCTGATGCCATGTATGGTTGCTCTTAGTTTGAAGATGTAATGCAGACTGGTGTTTTCTCCATCTCCTTAGCAATCATACTTGAATTCCACTGATTTCAAAACTCGGCCTTCCAGAAAGTGGAGAGCATACACATTACGTTAGCTAGCGAGCCAACCAGCTAACGTTAGCTGGCTAACAGTACACTTTAACTTGACATAAGGTTTATGCAGTTTTACTACGTGATCAAAAAAATGTAATGCCGCGTTCGACACGATTACCTAAACATACTGACCAGCTCCAATAGACAGACGCGTGCTATATTGCAGACCAATCCAAACTCATCTCTTGGCATGTCCAGCCCAGTCATTATCTCAGCCAATTATGGCTAGAGGGAAGGTTGCTCACTTTTCTGTGGCTAAACCAACTAGGCTCATAATATAACTATTTTATTCGTATTTTTCAGATGGCATACAAGTTTGATATCTAGGCACATGAAAGTTCACATGTTTGAGAAGGCATTTCTGCCCCAAAAAACACACATTTGTACTTGCGACACATGCCTAGTTTCCTGAATTGGGTCACATATCCTTAAGAGTGTATTGGTTTTGCTTTCAGTCAACAATCGTCAAATGGGTATGCATTTTCAGATGTAGGATCTTAATTGATCACTCTTTTGTTGATGATACTTTTCCTGTGCCACAGGAAATGCAGATGATTCACATAAATTCACTGGAAACCCGCACTACATTCTTATAATAACAGTATTTCACTTTTCATGTAGGCGCATTTTGACCAGCTAATAGCCTAACCCCTGATCAATCAACATTATGGACTAAACATTCACATCCTGTTGCTGCAGGATCATTTTTCTGCGACAATTCAACATCTGTATCTGGCTGCGTCAGGTGTGTGTGTGTGTGTGTGTAAATCCTGTGATTTTGATGCGTGATGAGCGATCGCAGCTTGGCGGCTCCCCATGTAAAGAAAGAGAGACTGGTGGCGCCGGGGAATCTGACAGGTTCACAATGAATAGTATGCAAATTAGGTTAAGGATTATTGTGTTTTACTGGTGTGCTTGAAGACAACCACAGTTGTTTATGAGTGTGTGTGTGTGTGTGTGTGTGTGTGTGTGTGTGTGTGTGTGTGTGTGTGTGTGTGTGTGTGTGTGTGTGTGTGTGTTTATGAGCCTGTGACGCAAACACAAGTCACTAATAAGAGGTGATCAACCATGACGTGCGCAGTGAAGCGTTGTGAATGCTACGTAAATCTGTCTCCCACCTCCGTCTCTCCTGCCTCCTCGGGCCCTTCGACAACTCTGTCAGGTGGTAGTGGAGTGATAAAGAGGGTCTCCTGCCTGGCTTCTGAGGAGCCCCTCTGTCTCACATGCACAGACAGACACACACTGACAAACACAGACAGGCACACACACATGGACGAATACAAGCACACACACACACACATGTGAAAAGCCCTGGCCTTCAGCCTTCTAACGCAACACTTACATGTCCTGGCAGTTTGATGACCTCACGGTGAAATTCTACACAGAGTCGATGCGCAAATGAAAATAAATGATAAGATGGGGAAAATACTGTCTACAACTAAAATGTTAGTCTGTTTTATTTCCAGATTTCAAGAGAGAGAGTGCGAGAGAGAGAGAGAGAGAGAGAGCAGAGCGAGCAAGACAGCAAGAGAGTGAGTGAGCGAGAGAGAGAGAGGATCACTCACAGCTCAACACCAGATATATTGCGCCCCTTTCCTTCCCAGTTGATCTGCTCTCTGTCTTGCATCCTACATTTCAGACTTTTCCACAGCCGCACCGACTCCTCCGCACCACCAGGTTACAGCAGTGGTGGTGTTTTATCTCCTGCGCTAACACATCTTGTAATTACAGCTTAACAGGGTTTAACGCGACCTTGTAGCTTGATAGCTTGCAGATGAACTGATTCCTCTACAGGGATGCCTGTCCTTGGATAGGGAATGAGGAACAGGGGGGTCGAGAAAGAGGGGAAAAAGAGGGAAGATGGATCTGGGGAGAGAAACCAGGGGTCCTTTCACAGTTGAGGATTAGAATTAAGAGGGAAGGGAGTCCTTTTCAACTGGAAAATTAGAGGATTCTTTAAGCGACCAGGCATATTGTCAAATGAGCAGTCTACTCTATGTGTATTAAGGAGGGAGAAATGCGTTTCGTGTCACGTCTTTCATTTGGTCGTAAAGCAGAGCTATGTTCCTCCCCCCTAACGTTAATCATATATATAGGCTGTGTTGGTTAACCTCTTAACTAGTGTGTGTTTATGAGGGGTGTGTGTGTGTGTGTGTGTGTGTTTTTTTACTGGTCTCACTCCCCCTATTAGATAGGGAATTCATTAGGACTGATGGATTTAGGGGCCCACGATAATGATCTCGCTGTGACATCTCATTTATTTATCTCAAGGAGAGACAGAGGTGTTCACGTGGCTGATACACTGCCTTTACAAAGTGATATAGCCCTACACACACACACACACACACACACACACACACACACACACACACACACACACACACAAGCCCACCAAAATAAAACATATTCATACAATGAACATATTCATAACTCTGCAGAATTGGACGTCCCTAAGAGATCCCATATTCAAGATCACTGACATGATAAATAAGCGTGCAACGTGGGCTAAAAACTAATTTCACCCAGGACAAGTCCCTCATCATCCTCGATAACAACTAGGGTCTTCTCAGCACGTCTCAGCCCCAAGGTTATAACTGGAAGAAATCATTACAGCAAGACGGATCGTCAAACCTACTGGGATCCCCCCAACACACACGTACACACCCCCACACACACACACATTGCCGTTCCCAATGCCTATCACAGGCAGTTTGTTTATTTCCATTCTAATGGCCAGCACCGAGCTGTCACATCACTACTGCATATCCCAGCTATTCCTACTGCCTCCTCCACACTCCTCCCTATTTCTCTAGTGGTACAATTGGCTTCTCAGCACATTTAAAACACATTAAAATGTGCTTGGCAGCTACCTATTGTTACCCCCCTCTAGCGGTACCTCCGTAGGTCCTTCATGTGATGTATACCATAGCAGTGGGTAACAGCCGTCACCATCCACCACCCTTTCCTCATGTCTTAGCCTATGTTCCAAATGGCACCCTATTCCCTATTTAGTCCACTACTTTAGACTAGAGCCCAGAGGATGATTCCATCGGGCTCTGTGCAAAAGTCTTGTTACTATCTAGGGTGCCATTTGGGATGCAGAATCCCTCTCCCCTGCAATATGCAACATTCAAGGCAAAAGTTTCTTTGTTAGATTGTTGTGTGTCCAGCATGGAACAGGAACATGCCAAATCAGCAGAAATACCATAGCAGTATCCGTAGCAGTATTGTAAAATACCTGACTCAGACTCAAATCAAGGAATCCTCAGGTGAGCTGCGATGCGAGTTGCACTCAAATGTTCGATGATTACATATATTATCATATCACAAACTAAGGTTATTTCCCGCTGGCGAAAAAAATCCCCCATTAAATCAAAAACCATGACATCCACTCACGTCCAATCATTCCTATTGAGTTTTCTTAACTCGATCGAACCCAGCCTCTGTGATTGTCAAGGCAATTCCAATTAACTGGTCATTCGTGTTTGTTTGCTGTTGGAGGCTGGAGGGACTTAATGTCCCCTGGGGCTCGTGGCGGAACTGTGCCTTCATGATCTCCTGATCTGTCCATTGATTATAGAGGTTGATACGATGGGGCCTAGAGGGTGCACCCGGCTTCCTTATAACGCAGCCTGCTGTCTGCTCCCCATGTCTTAGTGAGGCTGTGGAGGGAGGTTGGTTAGATCTGTGGGAGTTATAGACAGGGGGTAATGTTTGTGTGGGGAGGAGGGGAGAGTTAGTGTGGGGAAAGGGTTGCGATTGTGAGGTGTGTGCGAGAGAGAGAGAGAGAGGGAGAGAGACAGAGACAGAGACAGAGACAGAGACAGAGACAGAGACAGAGACAGAGACAGAGACAGAGACAGAGACAGAGAGAGAGAGAGAGAGAGAGAGAGAGAGAGGAGGACAGAAAAACAAATCACCAACAGACAGCGCCACACACAGAGTGTGTGTTGTTTGTGAATGTGTGTGTGTGGCTCAATGGCCCAGGCAGCAGCCAACCACTGCTGTCATCATCTCCCCTCCACCCCTCCACCCCTCCACCCCATTATCGCCTGGCGCATCAAAGCAGCCAGTGTAATTGGAATGATCAAACTCGGTTTTCCAATAATGTGGACACTATCATCACCTCTAATGAAGTGGATAGTGGCTCTGACGGCTCTGGCTGAAACCGCAGCTGGGGGATGGGGGGGTGTACACCTGGGTCACGTCCCAAATGGCACCCTATTCCCTATTCAAAGTGCACTTCTTTTGACCATGGCCAATAGGGAATATGGTGCTACCTGGGATACATCCCTGACCAAAATGGGCGTTTGTCCTCCAACGCTACCAAGCCTTTTAGATGGCCGGTTTGAGTGTAGTCTCTGTGTAACATTTGTGGGAAATGGCGTATCCAGACAAGATGTGTTTGGATACAGGTGTCACATGTTTAACATGGCTTCTTTGCCTGGTACTGGAGAACAACTGAGAAGTGAGTAGGTGAGATGATGGTCTACACTGTACAGTAGAACAAGAGGGTGATGGTATGATGGTGGTCTACTGTATTCAGTGTCTATCCATGGTCTGACTGGGTGCATTGGAGGTGTACTTGTTAAGCTAGGGGATGCTCTCTCTCTCTCTCTCTCTCTCTCTCTCTCTCTCTCTCTCCGCCTTTCTCTTCTCTGTCTCTCTCTCTCTCTCTCTCTCTCTCTCTCTCTCTCTCTCTCTCTCTCTATATTCTAGTATCAGTTACTCCAAGGCTTTCCATCCCATCGTGTCTAGCCACACACACAAACTCCATTTGTACTGTCAACTGTCTGAGAGAGCAGCTTGTTAACTGCTTCACTCCAGCAAGCTTCGGCAGTGAATGCAGGGAGGCAGCGGGCCCACTGGCTGCAGGCTGCACTGGCTCTAATGGCCAGAGAGAATGGGAGAGGGAGGGGTGGAGTCAGAGGGAAGGGATTGGGGGGAACCATAGAGAGAGCGAGAGACAGACAGAGAGAGAGCGAGAGACAGACAGAGAGAGAGAGAGGTTCACTGTTCATTTTTTATTGTTTATTTCACTTTGTATATTATTATTATCTTATATGTTTCCCATGCCAATTAAGCCCCTTGTTTGCTCCCCATGTCTTAGTGAGGCTGTGGAGGGAGGTTGGTTAGATCTGCTGGGGTTTGAGAGCGAGAGAGCGAGAGCGCGAGAGAGCGAGAGAGCGAGAGAGGAACACAGGCGTATTCCAGATCTGATCATTGAAAAACAACTCCTAGGTTTCTGCTTGTCCATCTAACAAAATGTAAGGGAGGGAGAACTCGTAAAGAAGGCGTTGTGCGCGACAGAGAAAGAGACATGTCAGGATGAGTGGAGAATTGCTGAATGTTGCTGCAGTCTGCTGTCACTGTGCTTCTCAGTGGACTTAGTGAGTAGCGTCCTGCCATGTTTCCAAGGTGCTTCAACAGTGCTTCGTAGGGGGTCACACACAGGGCTTCTGGGTTGAAAGAAGACCTATTCTGTTCTTTTGTTCGTTTCTTCAGGGGGCGTTTTGGGCACATTTCAAAATCGAACGTCTTTCATCTTGTTGACGTCGGTGTGGCATCAACAAGTTTATGTTAACACGGATACCAGAATAATACCTTGGCCCGTCTGCAAATAGGGCGATATAATACAAAACCTGAGGAAATGACAACAGTGACATTTTGACACATTTCAAAAGGGCTCTAGTTCATGTCGGTGTGTTCAATAAAGTAATCAGCAATGTTTACACGGATATCAAAAGTAATACCTTGATCCATCTGCGAATATGGAAATTACACTGTAGCTGGAAAATGTTCTTGTGCGTTTTTCTCTCAGGAGAGCGTGACATGGGCTTGTTATTCATCATTCATGAATAGGAAGATAATGGTTATTTTGAGCAGCGTACTTCACGATCCCAGAAAAAGGTGAGCGAGAGGAACCTATTTTGCCGGAGTGAAAGGAGACACTAACACTCTAATTGGTTAAGGGTTACTTGAAATGAAGGTGTGCGTTCCACATGGCACCCTTTTCCCTATATAGTGCACTACTTTTGCCTAGGGCCACGTAGTGCACTATGTGGGGAATAGGGTGCCATTTGGGATGCAGAGTCATGTTTCCGTGTGAGTGATAGCTATAATGAAGTGTTCTTATCAAGGAGTTCTGATAACAGTTTGCAAAGTTAGACATTCATACCGCATAAGTACATTAAACAACAGGGCACAAAGTTGATCTCATGGTGTTGTGAACCAAAACTACTAGTTAGAGGGTGGGAGGGTTTTCCAGTGTTTGTTTGTTTACTGATGCTGCATGGGATAGAAGCAAAAAACAGACATCAAAACAGCCAGCGCCATCTGTTAACAAAAGGAAAGTCTATGACCTAGTTTGAGCGCAGATCGCTCTAAATGCAGGATCTCTCTCTCCCTCTCTCCCTCGACACTCCACTATGCCGACTACACCACATGTAACACGCTGGATGTGACATGACTGTTGCAGTTGAGGTCGATTAGGCCGCTGTGTGTGTGTGTGTGTGTGTGTGTGTGTGTGTGTGTGTGTGTGTGTGTGTGTGTGTGTGTGTGTGTGTGTGTGTGTGTGTGTGTGTGTGTGTGTGTGTGTGTGTGTGTGTGTGCGTGTGTGTGTGTGTGTGTGTGTGTGTGTGTGTGTGTGTGTGGTGCGTTACACAATGTCTTTAACATGGAGCCATTGTATGGAACTAGACGTGCTGTAGTTCACCACTATCAACTATGCTACCACTTGTGGGTTTAGAACTAAATGTATGTAGAGCGAAGCAAAGTGAATAACGTGACAACAGAAGATGAATCGGTTAGCGATTATACTCCATGACAGCAAACAGGGAAGCCAAGTAACAAAAAAACGACACAGTCCACAACATAAAAAGCCTCCAGTTTGGAAAAATAGAAAGGCTCTGAAAAAAGAAGACAAACAATTTTAGTTCCTATTTAAAGCTGGGGACGGTAATTGGTGATGCACCTGAGCAATTGTTCCCGAACGCTGTTGAAAAGAGGTTTGAATTTTTTTTCTCACGAAAATGGAACAACTCCACTGGGGGATAAGTATTATTATTTGCAGGGACTAACAGAAAACGAAAATAAACGGTTGGAAGAAAAGGGAAATAGAACGGCCATTTGCTTTCGATGAAGAATATTTTTGAAAGTGAGGACTATTTTCTGTTCCATTTGCTATTATTTCCTTTTTTCCTAACAGGTTGGAACTGAGCCTGTTGAGGGAAATGGCCCCAGTGACTATAAACAGGACTGGTAATGGTGGTTGGCGGTGGTTTCTACAGTGAATACAGGGATTTCATCTTTGACTAGTTTCTCAGTTGGCTATCCAAAGTATCTTCTAGGATCAAGCTACTACCAGTCAAGTATGGTGGCTGGTGGTTTTGCACACAGCATACAAAGATTTCAGCTTTGGCTAGATTGCCATTTTATTTTGCGATCAAATAACTTCCAGAAACATCTTTAGAATTACCACTCAAACAAGGCAGGCTATGACAACCCACAAGAGAGACATTTTCTGTTCTTCTCCAGAGACAATCAGTTACATCCAAACCTAACCCATTTTCTGTTTTGAGGTTTAATTCATTTCTCACAGCTTGTCCTCAGGTCTCTCTCTCTCTCGATCTCTCTCTCCCTCTCTCCCTCTCTCTTGATCTGTCGATTGAAAAGCAATTCCTTGGAGCGAGAATCACACTTTGTGTCAGGGACTGGTGGTGAGACAACTGAAGTATGATGGTGATGAGAGTTATTGCCTGCGTCCCAAATGGCTTATTGAATAGGCTGTTACTTGGGACACTATTGGGACATTATTATTACCCCAATACCCAGACAAGATGTTATGTTATTTGTGGCTATTTCTTGACCTCTCACAGTGTTATGTTTTAAAATAGAGTCTTGATTTACATTTTCCCTTGTCCTGTTGTCTGCAGTATTGACTTTCTGAGTTGAGGTGCTGCTAGAAATGTTGGCCCTGTATGTTAGAGTTCAGTGTGGTCATATCGCGACGGTATTGTTATTGACGGTTAGGTTGACTTGAGTGGTTTGCACCTCCATGGTTGAGTTTACATTTCCTAAGTTGGAGTGTTTTGTCCCCAGAACTTTTAAGTACCAAAGGGTCATTTAAGTTGTATTTAATTAACATATATTACCTAAGTTGAAGATGTATTACTGAAGTAATTCGTTTTGCTCTACATTGGATGAACGGAAGCTTTATTTTCATCGAGTGACGATAAGCCAACCAAGCAAGGTATTGCTTTACAACCAGGGAGCTATGTCGTCACACAAGCGAATGCACAAATAGAGCTCTAGGGGTGCTGGAGCTCCTCCCCCTTTTGCCCTCCTATGAAAAAAGTGCCCTCTTGATTGGTGCCGATTTTCTCTTCTTTAAATTGCCTATCCAACTAGATCATTTCTCATTAACTCATTCATCAAAAAGGCCCCTCCCCCGCCCTTCTGCCACAGTGAGTGGGGCAGTGCGTTGCTGCGCTTGTCTTCGTCACATGCACGAGCCTCCCACCTACACCAGGAAGTGATTTTGAAAGGAATACCACCGCAGGTTATTTGAAATGTCTAGCATGTGTTGTCTCATGGTCAGGGACACGAAAGAGGGCGACTGCACTTCGCATCTGTTAGCAGCAGAACAAATTCAAACCGAGTAAAGAATAGTAAGTGGAAATGCATGAATGGAATTAAAGTAGATTTTGAGCGCCTGTCCCATCAAAGGTCTGTGTACGACCCTTCCTCCATGTATAGTCTGAATTAGTTTCATGAGGGTTGCATAATTCCATAACAAACAACGATAGGGTGTGGCGACATCGCCATCAATGAATTATGATACAAAGATGTGTTTATATTGCGACAACCCAGTAATGCTGTTTACTAAAACACTCTCACCCTCAAGGTAATAGCCGTAAATAGGCAGTCATTAATTGAAGCCAAATATTTGGAGTTCTTGAGAAGTGTTTAAGTATTCATTGAGATTCACGAGATGGTACATCCCATATACACAGAAGGAGAAACTTGCCTGCAGACTTTCCATATTTACAGAAATTCGCGACAGAATTATCTACCTTTCATGTTATCTTTCAAATAAGCATATATATTGTAAAGATGGCATTTTATGATAGTAAAATAAAACGGCATTAAGAGTACAAGGAGTATATCTGGGAAACATCTTTTTATCTGCATTTCAAATTTTAATCACTACCTTGTTAACTCAAGCACGTACCATTTACGTCAAATCATTCCACATAATTGAGTCTTATTATCAGAAAATCATCAATCTGAAGTCCTGAGAATCACATGCTTCCCCCCCAAAAACCAAAACGTATCTTCCCTCTTGCTATTTTTACACAATTTAAACAGAAAATGTGCTGGACAGCTACTCGATGAGGGGGTGCTCCAAACTCTGCACTTTAACATCAAATGTTTGAAGATTGCAAATATTCATGATGATAGGGAGCTTTTAGGAAGAGGATAAATATCTCCGATATTATTACAAGCATGTCGAGAGAGAGAGAGAGAGAGAGAGAGAGAGAGAGAGAGAGAGAGAGAGAGAGAGAGAGAGAGAGAGAGAGAGAGAGAGAGAGAGAGAGAGAGAGAGAGAGGAGAGAGAGAGGAGAGAGAGAGAGAGAGAGAGAGAGAGAGAGAGGAGAGAGAGAGGAGAGAGAGAGAGATGAGAGAGAGAGAGAGGAGAGAGAGAGAGAGAGAGAGAGAGAGAGAGAGGAGAGAGAGAGAGAGAGAGAGAGAGAGAGAGAGAGAGAGAGAGAGAGAGAGAGAGAGAGAGAATAATTCCATGGACTACAGCAGCAGACTAGACAGTCACAGTACCTTGAACTTTGTCCAGCAACAGCAGATCTAGTCGGAATGTAGTATTTTTTCTATATGCAGTACTTCTCTGGTGTATTCGTCCTATTTAGAAGGAGCTCATGAAAACTGTATTCACTCCACCAGTGGGTGTCTTGTGGAAGGATAAACAGTGGAAGAGAGGGAGTATGACATGGTGATATAAGGCTGAACAGGGCTTTTCCTCTCTCTCTAGCGTGGGCCCAGACATCACAGCCCTGGGACAGTGGAATCACAGGTTCACAGACAGCCCCACCTGTTTCCTCCAGGTTTCTTTCCTGTTCCCTACAGAGACACCAGAGCGGTGAGTTCCAGGAGAGTTCCAGGAAATGAGATGGAAATTTGTCACACATGCAGAGGCGCAAGTACACACACACACACGTGCGCAAGTACACACACACACACACACACACGCGTGCGCAGAGGCACACACACACACACACACACACACACACACACACACACACACACACACACACACACACACACACACACACACACACACACACACACACACACACACACACACACACACTATAGTCCCTCTTCAAACACACACACACACACCTATTCCCTGAGCAGCTGGTGCAGCCGAGAGCTCCTTCAACTCCTCTCCACAGAGAGAGACAGAACTCTCATGACTAATTCTGTAAGGCTTAGCTATGCTGACCTCCCGACCTCTGTCACTGTCATGCCCAAAGTTTCGAAAGAATTTGGCGAACCCTTCACATAACATTCATTGGCCATGAAATGTGATTATTCTTCAAGGCTGTGATGAAGACATTTTGGCAAGCGTCGACGAAAACAGCAGCTTTATTCCTTCCCCCAAAACAACAAAAAACTAAAATCACAACTAAATTAATATGATGCATATTAGGCTCGAATTACATATGCCTACTCTTTGGATCTCAGTCCAGACATCTGCGGCAAAAATATTTTGTTTCATCTTCCCGGGTGATGTGACTTATAACATACTCTAAGCCTCATCTCTCGCTAATGGTTTTTGACAATCTAGGGAATCGGCCGGTAATTAAATTTTGGCAGGGCTCTACAATGCAGAGCGATAGGGTATGTACTGGAAACCATGGTCATATTCATTAGGGCAAGCAGCGGAAAACATTTTCAAACTATTTGCAACGGAAAACGAAAATGAGCATTTTTGATTGGACGAGTCCAGGAAGTACCTCCCCACTTCAGTCTGTTGATATCCGTTTGGAATACAGCCCATGTAAAAAGGAATCTGTGACTGGTCTCCATTTTACAGCACCCACCAATGGCTTACATTGGCATTGACACATTTTGAGGTGTAATCCAACCGTTAAGTGTTTCATTAATTCATACATTTGCTGAATAATGATGAGGATAATTTATTAGTCGTAAATGTCCTACGGCTGCAGGGTTAGGAGGAACATCACACACGCTAAACACAGAACACGGGGACATCCTAAATGGCTAAATGAGATTCATCTTCTTTTTTTATTTTATTTAATGGGTTCATTTGAGCACAATTCTAAGAAAGCAATACATCCATAATCATCTGAATAAAGTAATATTATCTCTAATCAACAAAGATCATGTTTTTGATTAGCGAACAGAAGCTTGATTGCGTTAGTCCAATAATCTACTAAGAAAAATGACTCACCTCGCATACAATCATCCACTGGTCTTGTAAAACATGCTTCTATAAAGCACTCACAACCCCTTTTAAAACCAATGCCGTCAAACCACCATGTCCAACAAGGATTTTACTGCATTCAATAAAACCATGTCTTGGAAATAATTTCTCACAATCAAAGCTCCAACTATAATTACAAGTGATAATTGTTTTTTAGCTCTACAGAGACAGTGATAGGATGGGATTATATTACGTGAGACAGAATAACTGTTGACTGAAGATTCTATCGATATTTCATCATGTAATTAACTTAGTGTAATATTATATTACCAGTTCCTACAAAGCTAGCACTCAGTCTGGCACTCAAAGGAAGTCTAGGACAGACTGAATTCGAGTCTCAAATGGCACCCTATTTCCTACTTCTGGACAGAAGTAGTGCACTATATAGAGAATAGGCTGCCAATTGAAACACAACCTGATGAAATCTGTCAGAGGACAAATAAGTGAATCTATCAAATGTGAACAGGAATCTACATGCTTGGTGGCAGCGGTGGGATCCAGGCAGGGGCATGGTATATAGAGCGACCATATCAAACCCATCCAAAATGGCACACTACTTCCTATTTAGTGCACTATAAAAAGTAGTGGACTATATATAGAATAGAGTGCCATTGCAGACACAAATTATTTAACACTGAACAGGAAGCTACATGCTATCTTGCATTTGGTGGCAGTGGTGGGATCCAGCCCTGGATATATTATGGACAGACCAGATAGCTAGTTGGCCCACATATCAAAAACCAATAGACACCGATGAATGTTCTGAAATGGTGTCGGATGAGATGAGAGGACATGGGGGTGAGGAAGATATAGTACCTGGCAGTCTAGATGGAGATTTAGAAGATATAGTACTGTAGCTGTCTAGATGAAGATATAGTACTGTAACTGTATAGATGAAGATATGGAAGATATAGTACTGTAGCTGTCTAGATGAAGATATAGTACTGTAGCTGTCTAGATGAAGATATAGTACTGTAGCTGTCTAGATGAAGATATAGTACTGTAGCTGTCTAGATGAAGATATAGTACTGTAGCTGTCTAGATTAAGATTTAGAAGATATAGTACTGTAGCTGTCTAGATGAAGATTTAGAAGATATAGTACTGTAGCTGTCTAGATGAAGATTTAGAAGATATAGTACTGTAGCTGTCTAGATGAAGACATAGTAGATATAGTACTGTAGCTGTCTAGATGAAGATATGGAAGATATAGTTCTGTAGCTGTCTAGATTAAGACATAGTAGATATAGTACTGTAGCTGTCTAGATGAAGATATAGTACTGTAACTGTATATATGAAGATATGGAAGATATAGTACTGTAGCTGTCTAGATGAAGACATAGTAGATATAGTACTGTAGCTGTCTAGATGAAGATATAGTACTGTAACTGTATAGATGAAGATATGGAAGATATAGTACTATAGCTGTCTAGATGAAGATATAGTACTGTAGCTGTCTAGATGAAGATTTAGAAGATATAGTACTGTAGCTGTCTAGATGAAGATATGGAAGATATAGTTCTGTAGCTGTCTAGATTAAGACATAGTAGATATAGTACTGTAGCTGTCTAGATGAAGATATGGAAGATATAGTTCTGTAGCTGTCTAGATGAAGACATAGTCGATATAGTACTGTAGCTGTCTAGATGAAGATATAGTACTGTAGCTGTCTAGATGAAGATATAGTACTGTAGCTGTCTAGATGAAGATATAGTACTGTAGCTGTCTAGATGAAGATATAGTACTGTAGCTGTCTAGATGAAGATATAGTACTGTAGCTGTCTAGATGAAGATATAGTACTGTAGCTGTCTAGATGAAGATATAGTACTGTAGCTGTCTAGATGAAGATATAGTACTGTAGCTGTCTAGATGAAGATATAGTACTGTAGCTGTCTAGATGAAGACATAGTCGATATAGTACTGTAACTGTCTAGATGAAGATATAGTACTGTAGCTGTCTAGATGAAGATATAGTACTGTAGCTGTCTAGATGAAGACATAGTCGATATAGTACTGTAACTGTCTAGATGAAGATATAGTACTGTAGCTGTCATGATGAAGACATAGTAGATATAGTACTGTAGCTGTCTAGATGAAGATATAGAAGATATAGTAGATTTAGCACTGTAATGGTCTAGATGAAGATACAGCAGCTATAGTATTGTAGCTGTCTAGATGAAGATTTAGTACATATAGTAAATATTTGTATGAACAAAACAAAAATCCACAACTATGACATAAATAGAACAAGTTCCACAGACATGTGACTAACAGAAATTGAATAATGTTTCCCTGAACAAAGGGGGGGTCAAAATCAAAAGTAACAGTCAGAATCTGGTGTGGCCACCAGCTGCATTAAGTACTGCAGTGCATCTCCTCCTCATGGACTGCACCAGATTTGCCAGTTCTTGCTGTGAGATGTTACCCCAATCTTCCACCAAGGCACCTGTAAGTTCCTGGACATTTCTGGGGGGAATGGCCCTAGCCCTGACTCTCCGATCCAACAGGTCCCAGACGTGCTCAATGGGATTGAGATGCGTCTAGATGAAGAAATAGTAGATATAGTATTGTGACTGTCGAGATTAAGATATATCAAATGTAATTGATTACATACATGTGATTAGCAGATGTTTTTGCGGGTGTTTTGAAATGATTTTACTTCTAGCTCCGACAATGCAGTTTGGATTGACAAGCAATGTCAGAGCGGAACGGACTAAGATACAGTAGAATAGTATAGAGTACAATATATACATATGAGCTAAGTAATGCAAGATATGTACACATTATTAAGCAGCGAGTCGGAGTCAGAGACCAAGCCTTCTCTGGTCTCTACTCCTCCCGTTACGGGGTCTAAGACGCTGAAGCCTCCCACCACTAGCTTTGACAAATTGAAAACCCTAGTCATTGGCGACTCCATTACCCACATTATTAGACTTAAAATGAATCATCCAGCGACCATACACTGTTTACCAGGGGGCAGGGCTACCGACGTTAAGGCTAATCTGAAGATGGTGCTGGCTAAGGCTAAAACTGGCGAGTGTAGAGAGTATAGGGATATTGTTATCCACGTCGGCACCAACGATGTTAGGATGAAACAGTCAGCGGTCACCAAGCGCAACATAGCTTCAGAGTGTAAATCAGCTAGAAAGATGTGTCGGCATCGAGTAATTGTCTCTGGCCCCCTCCCAGTTAGGAGTGATGAGCTCTACAGCAGAGTCTCACAACTCAATAACTGGTTGAAAACTGTTTTCTGCCCCTCCCAAAAGTTAGAATTTGTAGATAATTGGCCCTCTTTCAGGCACAAACAGGACCAAGCCTGGCCTGTTGAGGAGTGACGTACTCCATCCTAGCTGAGGGGTGCTCTCATCTTATCTATGAACATAGATAACTCCCCTAGCTCCACAATGAAATAGGGTGCAGGCCAGGCAGCAGGCTGTTAGCCAGCCTGCCAGCTTAGTGGAGTCTGCCACTAGCACAGTCAGTGTAGTCAGCTCAGCTATCCCCATTCAGACCGTGTCTGTGCCTCGACCTAGGTTGGGAAAATCTAAACATGGCGGTGTTCGCCTTAGCAATCTCACTGGAACAAAGACCTCCCCCATTCCTGCCATTATTGAAAGAGATTGTGATACCTCACATCTCAAAATAAGGCTACTTACTGTTAGATCCCTCACTTCCAAGGCAGTTAGTCAATTAACTAATCACTGATCATAATCTTGATGTGATTGGCCTGACTGAAACATGGCTTAACATGGCTGATGAATTTACTGTGTTAAATGAGGCCTCACCTTCTGCTTACACGAGTGACCATATCCCCCGCACGTCCCGCAAAGGCGGAGGTGTTGCTAACATTTTTGCTAACATTTTCGTCTTTTGAGCTTCTAGTCATGAAATATATGCAGCCTACTCAATCACTTTTTATAGCTACTGTTTACAGGCCTCCTGGGCCATATACAGCGTTCCTTACTGAGTTCCTATCGGACCTTGTAGTCATAGCAGATAATGTTCTAATTTTTGGTGACTTTAATACTCACATGGAAAAGTCCACAGACCCACTCCAAAAGGATTTCGGAGCCATCATGGACTCAATGGGTTTTGTTCAACATGTCTCCGGACCTACTCACTGCCACAGTCATACTCTGCATCTACTTTTGTCCCATGGACTATATGTTGTGGATCTTAATGTTTGCAATCGCAACAAATAATCTGCTCAGTCGTGCTATGAATTCTCAGACAACCCAAAGATTCCTTGATGCCCTTCCAGACTCCCTCTGCCTACCCAAGGACGTCAGAGGACAAAAATCAGTTAGCCACCTAACTGAGGAACTAAATTTAACCTTGCGCAATACCCTAGATGCAGTCGCACTCCTAAAAACTAAAATCATTTGTCATAAGGAACTAGCTCCCTGGTATACAGAAAATACCCGAGCTCTGAAGCAAGCTTCCAGAAAATTCGAACAGAAATGGCGCCACACCAAACCGGAAGTCTTCCGACTAGCTTGTAAAGACAGTACCGTGCTGTATCGAAGAGCCCTCACTGCTGCGCGATCATCCTATTTTTCCAACTTAATTGAGAAAAATAAGAACAATCTAAAATGTATTTTTGACACTGTCGCAAAGCTAACTAAGAAGCAGTATTCCCCAAGAGAGGATGGCTTTCACTTCAGCAGTTATAAATTCATGAACTTCTTTGAGGAAAAGATCATGATCATTGGACAGCAATTTCCGGACGCCTCTTCAAATCGGCATATTCCTCCAAAGCTCAGTTGTCCTGAGTCTGCACAACTCTGCCAGGACCTAGGATCAAGGGTGACACTCAAGTGTTTTAGTACTATATCTCTTACCACAATGATAAATAATCATGGCCTCTAAACCTTCAAGCTGCATACTGGACCTTATACCAACTAAACTACTGAAAGAGCTAATTCCTGTACTTGGCCATATTATGTTGAACATAATAAACGGCTCTCTATCCACCGGATGTGTACCAAACTCACTAAAAGTGGCAGTAATAAAGCCTCTCTTGAAAAAGCCAAACCATGACCCAGAAAATATAAAAACCTAATCGGCCGATATCGAATCTCCCATTCCTCTCAAACGTTTTTTAAAAAGCTGTTACGTATCAACTCACTGCCTGAAAACAAACAATGTATACGAAATGCTTCAGTCTGGTTTTAGACCCCATCATAGCACTGAGACTGCACTTGTGAAGGTGGTAAATGACCTTTTAATGGCGTCAGACCGAGGCTCTGCATCTGTCCTCGTGCTCCTAGACCTTAGTGCTGCTTTTGGTACCATCGATCACCACATTCCTTTGGAGAGATTGGAAACCCAAATTGATCTACACGGACAAGTTCTGGCCTGGTTTAGATCTTATCTGTCGGAAAGATATCAGTTTGTCTCTGTGGATGGTTTGTCCTCTGACAAATCAACTGTAAATTTCGGGGCTCCTCAAGGTTCCGTTTTAGGACCGCTATTGTTTTCACTATATATTTTACCTCTTGGGGATGTCATTCGGTAACATAATGTTAACTTTCACTGCTATGCGGTGTTTCAGACATAAGGAAGAGGATGGCTGCAAACTTTCTACTTTTAACCTCGGACAAAACAGAGATGCTTGTTCTAGGTCCCAAGAAACAAAGAGATCTTCTGTTGAATCTGACAATTAATCTCGATGGTTGTACAGTCGTCTCAAATAAAACTCGGCATTACTCTGGACCCTGATCTCTCTTGTGACGAACATATCAAGACTGTTTCAAGGACAGCTTTTTTCCATCTACATAACATTGCAAAAATCAGACATTTTCTGTCCTAAAATGATGCAGAAAAATGTATCCATGCTTTTGTCACTTCTAGGTTAGACTACTGCAATGCTCTACTTTCCGGCTACCCAGATAAAGAACTAAATAAACTTCAGTTAGTGCTAAATACAGCTGTCAGAATCCTGACTAGAACCAAAAAATGTGATCATATTACTCCAGTGCTAGCCTCCCTACACTGGCTGCCTGTTAAGGCAAGGGCTGATTTCAAGTTTTACCGCTAACCTACAAAGCAATACATGGGTCTATCTTTCCGAATTGGTCCTGCCGTACATACCTACACGTACGCTACGGTCACAAGACGCAGGCCTCCTAATTGTCCCTAGAATTTCTAAGCAAACAGCTGGAGGCAGGGTTTTCTCTTATAGAGCTCCATTTTTATGGAATGGTCTCCCTACCCATGTGAGAGACGCAGACTCGGTCTCAACCTTTAAGTCTTTATTGAAGACTCATCTCTTCAGTAGGCCCTATGATTGACTGTAATCTGGCCCAGGAGTGTGAAGGTGAACGGAAAGGAGCTGGAGCAACGAACCACCCTTGCTGTCTCTGCCTGGCCGGTTCCCCTCTCTCCACTGGGATTCTCTGCCTCTAACCCTATTACAGCAGCTGAGTCACTGGCCTACTGGTGCTCTTCCATGCCGTCCCTAGGAGGGGTGCGTCACTTGAGTAGGTTGAGTCACTGACGTGGTCTTCCTGTCTGGGTTGGCGCCCCCGTTGGGTTGTGCCGTGGGGGAGGTCTTTGTAGGCTATACTCGGCCTTGTCTCAGGATAGTAGGTTGGTGGTTGAAGATATCCCTCTGGTGGTGTGGGGGCTGTGCTTTGGCAAAGTGGGTGGAGTTATATCCTGCCTGTTTGGCCCTGTCCAGGGGTATCATCAGATGGGGCCACAGTGTCTCCTGACCCCTCCTGTCTCAGCCTCCAGTATTTATGCTGCAGTAGTTTGTGTCGGGGGGCTAGGGTTAGTCTGTTATATCTGGAGTATTTCTCCTGTCTTATCCAGTGTCCTGTGTGAATTTAAGTAGGCTCTCTCTAATTCTCTCTTTCTCTCTCAGAGGACCTGAGCCCTAAGACCATGCCTCAGGACTACCTGGCATGATGACTCCTTGCTCTCCCCAGTCCACCTGTCCGTGCTGACAGGTTGCACCTTCGAATACCACTGAGATTACTATTATTTGACCATGCTGGTCATTTATGAACATTTGAACATCTTGGCCATGTTCTGTTATAATCTCCACCTGGCACCGCCAGAAGAAGACTGGCCACCCCTCATAGCCTGGTTCCTCTCTAGGTTTCGGCCTTTCTAGGGAGTTTTTCCTAGCCACCATGCTTCTACACCTGTATTGCAGCTGATGTAAGAAGGGCTATATAAATACATTTGATTTGATTATGACTATATCTGTATTTTCAATTTGGCACTCTGCAATTTCACCGGATGTTATCGAGGTGGGTCGGTAGCAGAACACCTGCGCCAGAGAGGCTAACAGTCTGATGGCCTTGAGATTGAAAAACAGATTATTTCTCTCGGTCCCAGCTTTGATGCACCTGTACACTGACCTCGCCTTCTGGATGATAGCTGGGTGAACAGGCAGTGGCTCTGGTGGTTTATGTCCTTGATGATCTTTTTGGCCTTCCTGTGACATCGGGTGCTGTAGGTGTCCTGGAGGGCGGGTAGTTTGCCCCCAGTAACGTGTTGGGCAGACCACACCACCCTCTGGAGAGCCTTGCGGTTGCCGGTGTTGTGGAAATATTCAGTCAATAATATTTCTCAAATACCAGAGCCTGTGAGTTCAAATACTTTCATTACAAAGTAACAAGAACCTAGTTAGTTCATGAAACAACTGATCTCTCCAGTCTCAGTACTTTGCTTCTATACAGTTTTACCCTTACATAACATAGTCACTCCACTTTATGTAAATGATTGATACCTTTTAGCCTTGGCCACCTTAATCTTGCCTTTCTTACTGACTCAGACATTAGGGTGTAGATTCTATTGGTGGCGTGACACACAGACATGCACACTCCTACTGCAGGTCTAATGGTGCCTATAACTAATTAGCTAATGTCCCTGTCCAAATGTCTTCACAGGCCAATGTTGTCTATGTATGATTAACCCATGTGCATGTCCAGTAGCCTTCACAAGATCAGATATGACCCAGACCAGTCAAGTCTGTGTTGGTCTACCTTACCTCATCCACATGGATTCTGCTTACGTTCTGTTTTTACATGTCTAATGGTTAACGCGATGTTGAGCCAGCTTTGTACATTCATATGGGCTCAGCCTTTATTCTGCTTACACATTTCTAATATTTAACCTTATATTGATTTTACTTTCTACTCCAAAGAAAACAGTACAGGTACTTGAAAATCAACACCGGAAACTGGAAATTCTCCAACGCCGGCGGTGCAGTTGCCGTACCAGGCGGTGATACAGCCCAACAGGATGCTTTCAATTGTGAATCTGTAAAAGTTTATGAGAGTTTTAGGTGACAAGCCAAATTTATTTAGCCTCCTGAGGTTGAAGAGGCTCAGTTGCGCCCAAAGTCTAAATTGCACCTGGGCTAGAACAATTCATTATGGCCTTTCTCTTGCATTTCAAAGATGATGGTACAACAACAACAAAAAAGCTTGTTTTTTGTTGTTGTTGGTAATAATCTTTTACCAGACCTAATGTGTTATATTCAACGTGTTTCCTTTCAAATGGTATCAATAATATGTATGTCCTTGCTTCAGGTCCTGCACTACAGGCAGTTAGATTTGGGTATGTCATTTTAGGTGACTGACAGAGTGGTTGATGATAATATCATCAGTTAAACCAGGTGACTGATGGAGTGGTTGATGATCATATTGTCAGTATGAGAAAACCACCAGTGAATGATTCTGAGAGGACCAGGACTGTGTCTGAACTCGCTAAGTAAACGATATAGGTTACAGAGCTCAGACGGTCTAAGTAGCCCACTATATAGGGAATACTGTGTAATTTCAGGCACACATAGCACACCATATAGGGAATAGGGTAACATTTCAGGCACACATAGCACACCATATCGGGAATAGGGTAACATTTCAGGCACACATAGCACACCATATAGGGAATAGGGTAACATTTCAGGCACACATAGCACACCATATAGGAAATAGGGTAACATGTAGTTCTAGATGACGTACTCGTGGGACAGCTTGGTGTGTGGGGACATGATGGGGAAACAGCTTGGTGTGTGTTTAGAGAGCCACACACAGCCACATGTTACCTTCTGCCAACCCCCCTCCCTCATGTCTCTTTGTTCTGGAAGTAGGGTACACAGAGCAGAGCTCCAGCGCAGCACCAGGCTGCATGCCAAGAGGCAATTGTGCCATTTCAGAGAGCACTGGTGTGCATGCCATAGCTGGTCAAACACAGAACAGACACAGAACCCACCCCTCCTGTCCTCCTCTATTCAACCAAATGGCTAAAGGTTGCCACTCAGCCACTCTTACCCTATAAGAGCTGTCACCGTGCATGTCACAGTGCACTCCACAACCAGGGCTAAAAGCCTTGCTTCTGAATAGGGGACCTTATGTGACAACAGCACATGTGCCTACTCCAGGGGCTAACAAAAGAGGCAGTCAGAGCCTAGGATAAACATGTCCGCCACCAAGATCGTAGACACTTACCTTCTGTATATTCCGTGCTCTATACTGTGTCGTATCTGAGTGCTGCTGCAGAGAATGTTGGTTTACTGTGTGAACACATTCTACACGTTCTCTGACTATTGTTCTAACATCATGTAAATGTCACCGAGTGTACAAAACATTATTGGGAACACCTCCCCACTATTGAGTTGCAACCCCTTTTGCCCTCAGAACAGACTCAATTCGTCGGGGCATGGACTCTATAAGGTATCGAAAGCGTTCCACAGGGATGCTGGCACATGTTGACTCCAATGCTTCCCACAGTTGTGTCAAGTTGGCTGGAGGTACTTTGGGTGGTGGACCATTCTTTATACACAGAGGAAACTGTTGAGCGTGAAAAACCCAGCAGCGTTGCAGTTCTTGACACACTCAAACCGGTGCGCCTGGCACCTACGACCATACCCCGTCCAAAAGGCACGTAAATCTTTTGTCTTGCCCATTCACCCTCTGAATGGCACACATACACAATCCATGTCTCAATCGTCTCAAGGCTTCAACATCCTTCTTTAACCTGTCTCCTCCTCATCATCTACACTGATTTGGATTTAACAAGTGACATCAATAAGGGATTATAGCTGTCATCTGGATAGTCTGTCATGGAAAGAGCAGGGTTTCCTAATGTTTGGTCCATTCAGTCTGTCACAAGTGGTGCTTCAGGCTGATCCGTTGCATTCTGACAGAATGTTTGCATGACAATGTGTTGCATGACTGTAACTGAGGCCAGCTTTCTCTCTAAAGCATGTTGTTTGGATGTATTTGCTCTGGACACTATATGTGAACTGATTGCCCCCCATCTATCTTCAGAGCTCGTGCTGCTAGGCGACCTAAATTTGAACATGCTCAACACCCCAGCCACCCTACAATCTAAGCTTGATGCCCTCAATCTCACACAAATTATCAATGAACCTACCAGGTACCACCCCAATTCCGTAAACACGGGTACCCTCATAGATATCATCCTAACAAACTTGCCCTCCAAATACACCTCTGCTGTTTTCAACCAAGATCTCAGCGATCACTGCCTCATTGCCTGCATCCGTAATGGGTCAGCGGTCAAACGACCTCCACTCATCACTGTCAAACGCTCCCTGAAACACTTCAGCGAGCAGGCCTTCCTAATCGACCTGGCCGGGATATCCTGGAAGGATATTGATCTCATCCCGTCAGTAGAGGATGCCTGGTCATTTTTTAAAAATGCCTTCCTCACCATCTTGAATAAGCATGCCCCATTCAAGAAATTTAGAACCAGGAACAGATATAGCCCTTGGTTCTCTCCTGACCTGACTGCCCTTAACCATCAGAAAAACATCCTATGGCGTTCTGCATTAGCATCGAACAGCCCCCGTGATATGCAACTTTTCAGGGAAGCCAGAAACCAATATACACAGGCAGTTAGAACAGCCAAGGCTAGCTTTTTCAAGCAGAAATTTGCTTCCTGCAACACAAATTCAAAAAAGTTCTGGGACACCGTAAAGTCCATGGAGAATAAGAACACCTCCTCCCAGCTTCCAACCGCTCTGAAGATAGGAAACACTGTCACCACCGACAAATCCACTATAATTGAGAATTTCAATAAGCATTTTTCTACGGCTGGCCATGCTTTCCACCTGGCTACCCCTACCCCGGACAACAGCACTGCCCTCCCCTCTGCTACTCGCCCAAGCCTTCCCCATTTCTCTTTCTCCCAAATACAGTCAGCTGATGTTCTTAATGAGCTGCAAAATCTGGACCCTTACAAATCAGCCGGGCTAGATAATCTGGACCCTTTCTTTCTAAAACTATCTGCTGAAATTGTTGCCACCCCTATTACTAGCCTCTTCAACCTCTCTTTCGTGTCGTCTGAGATCCCCAAAGATTGGAAAGCAGCTGCGGTTATCCCCCTCTTCAAAGGGGGGGACACCCTTGACCCTAACTGCTACAGACCTATATCTATCCTACCCTGCCTTTCTAAGGTCTTCGAAAGCCAAGTCAACAAACAGATTACCGACCATTTCGAATCACACCACACCTTCTCCGCTATGCAATCTGGTTTCAGAGCTGGTCATGGGTGCACCTCAGCCACGCTCAAGGTCATAAACGATATCGTAACCGCCATCGATAGGAAACAATACTGTGCAGCCGTATTCATTGACCTGGCCAAGGCTTTTGACTCTGTCAATCACCACATCCTCATTGGCAGACTCGACAGCCTTGGTTTCTCTAATGATTGCCTCGCCTGGTTCACCAACTACTTCTCTGATAGAGTTCAGTGTGTCAAATCGGAGGGTCTGTTGTCCGGGCCTCTGGCAGTCTCTATGGGGGTGCCACAGGGTTCAATTCTTGGACCGACTCTCTTCTCTGTTTACATCAATGATGTCGCTCTTGCTGCTGGTGATTCTCTGATCCACCTCTACGCAGACGACACTATTCTGTATACTTCTGGCCCTTCTTTTGACACTGTGTTAACAACCCTCCAGGCGAGCTTCAATGCCATACAACTCTCCTTCCGTGGCCTCCAACTGCTCTTAAATACAAGTAAAACCAAATGCATGCTCTTCAACCGATCGCTGCCTGCTCCTGCCCGCCTGTCCAACATCACTACTTTGGACGGCTCTGACTTAGAATATGTGGACAACTACAAATACCTAGGTGTCTGGTTAGACTGTAAACTCTCCTTCCAGACCCACATCAAACATCTCCAATCCAAAGTCAAATCTAGAATTGGCTTCCTATTCCGCAACAAAGCATCCTTTACTCATGCTGCCAAACATACCCTTGTAAAACTGACCATCCTACCAATCCTCGACTTCGGTGATGTCATTTACAAAATAGCCTCCAAAACCCTACTCAATAAATTGGATGCAGTCTATCACAGTACCATCCGTTTTGTCACCAAAGCCCCATATACTACCCACCACTGCGACCTGTACACTCTCGTTGGCTGGCCCTCGCTTCATACTCGTCGCCAAACCCACTGGTTCCAGGTCATCTACAAGACCCTGCTAGGTAAAGTCCCCCCTTATCTCAGCTCGCTGGTCACCATAGCAGCACCTACCTGTAGCACGCGCTCCAGCAGGTATATCTCTCTAGTCACCCCCAAAACCAATTCTTCCTTTGGACGCCTCTCCTTCCAGTTCTCTGCTGCCAATGACTGGAACAAACTACAAAAATCTCTGAAACTGGAAACACCTATCTCCCTCACTAGCTTTAAGCACCAGCTGTCAGAGCAGCTCATAGATTACTGCACCTGTACATAACCCATCTACAATTTAGCCCAAACAACTACCTCTTTACCTACTGTATTTATTTATTTATTTATTTTGCTCCTTTGCACCCCATTATTTCTGTCTCTACTTTGCACTCTCTTCCAATGCAAACCAACCATTCCAGTGTTTTTTAGTTTTTATTTTACTTGCTGTGTTGTACTCACTTCGCCTCCATGGCCTTTTTATATTTTATTTATTTATACATATATCTGTTTGCCTTCACCTCCCTTATCTCACCTCACTTGCTCACATTGTATATAGACTTATTTTTTTTTCACTGTATTATTGACTATATGTTTGTTTTTACTCCATGTGTAACTATGTGTTGTTGTATGTGTCGAACTGCTTTGCTTTATCTTGGCCAGGTCGCAATTGTAAATGAGAACGTGTTCTCAATTTGCCTACCTGGTTAAATAAAGGTTAAATAAAATAAAATAAATAAAAATTTAAAAATACACCTGCTAAGTTTTATAAATGGGTGAGTTTGAGAGCTTTTCTTGGGATATACAGTGTTCGTATCCCAATGACTGTGTGTGCACATTCACTTGTATTAGTGTTTCTCTTCATACCTCTTTTTCAGTCAGTACTTTCCATAATATAATGGTCATTACATTGCGCAACACCACCGCAACAGCTGCACGTCATTAACTAACTCCAGTGCTGTCAGCTTTTACAAATGATACGACAAGTGATTTTTTTTGCCCTACGTGACACTCTCTCCAAATGGAACTCTACATTCCGGTTCAATACTTTTCTACTATTGAGTTTCTATTATGACAGGTGTACACTTTACTGGGGCCATGTAGCATATACGAGATGATTCGGAGTGTCACACAGTGGCAACAGAGTGTGTGTGTATGTGTGTACAGATGTGGCCACTCACCATATATTCCATCCAAGCAGCCCTCAATTACAGTGATATAGTGCCATACAGGACAACAAACACCAACTTCCCTCTTTTTGGTTCATCATAGCGCCCACTCTGAAGAAAAATAAAAACAATGCCTTTGATAATACACTTACATTGGGAGCAAGATGTATTCCTGACATGGCAAAAGATTTTAGTAATTCTGGTGTAACTCAGGCGTCATACAATCAGTGTTTAACTTACTGTGCTTGTGTTTGAATATTAGTCATTTTCCACCTATTGATTCCTTTAAAAGTGATTTTGTGTTTCTATTTCATCGTAGGTGCTGCTTGCCAGGCAAAGCATTCAGGTATGTGCTTTTATTATGGTAAAGTCACAGTTGAAAGCAACTGTTTGCTTTCAAAATAATTGTCGGTTTGAAAATCCAGGTTTGCGTGGAGAAAGTATACAGATTTTTTTGTTAAACCTGGATTATGGGAACACTCCAGGAACCTTCTTCCATAACCTTCTTCCATACAGCTTCCATCTGAAGGCCATCAGACAGTTAAATAGTCACCACTACCCGGCATCCGCCCAGTACCCTGCCCTGAATTTAAGTCACTGTAACTAGCCGGCTACCACCCAGTTACTCTACCATGCACCTTAAAGGCTGCTGCCTTATGTACATACATGGAACACTGGTCACTTGACTAATGTTTACATACTGTTTTCTAGTCAAGATCAATCCTATTTAACTATTGCTGTGCATATACCATTCTTCAGATATACTACATATTCTATCCATAGAATCTATACATCTAATTGCACACACACACACAGTATATTTATACTCCGGACTCCGACATTGCTCGTCCTAATAATTCTATATTTCTGAATTACATAATTTTCTTTTAATAGTAATGTATATTGTTGTGCATTGTTAGATATTACTGCACTGTTAGAGCTGGAAACACAAGCATTTCGCTACACCCACAATAACATCTGCTAAATATGTTTCTGCGACCAATAACATTTGATTTTATTCGATTTGAGGGAACAAGGTGGAGGAGATACGGGAATATCTCTCAGGATCTTCTGAGACTCAATCGTCTGCGACTGTATTGTGGATCTGGATGTTTTGAACTTAATTGAATTAGATAAAGGCCTATAGCTGTCATCCGACATTTAAAAGAGGAGGAGGAAGGATAAGAGAAAATGCCACTTTGGGCTTTCATATCATCTCTCCCCAGGCAGACAGATGGAGGAAAGGGGTATACAGACTCTTCCCAGCAGGTAGAGTGGCAGGTATCACTACCAACTCCCCACCCGCGACACAAACACACACACCTACCTGCCTGACCAGATCAGTATCACTACCCCCATGCTAAACCGGCCCAACCATTCTAGACACAACGATAAGCATTCTACAAGTGACATCATTTAGGTTTGATGATGGTACTGCTATATGGATTTTGGGAGGTAACTTCAGTATGTCACGGATCATCGCAAGGTCAGTAGGTTGTTAGCGCTATTCTGGAAATTGCAATAATTCAAATGCATATAATTCAAATGCATACGTTCTCGCATCTTCTTCGCGTCCACTTTTGAGTCGTATTCAAGGCATCTATGGGGTCTTATTGACGTTCTACAACTCACTGATTTTTTGAAGGATCACTTGAATTCTGCTCTACATCCTTCACGACTCATTCCTCTCCACTAGAATACCTTGGCAGAGGATGATTTTGCCCCAGGGGTTGAGATTATGACTTCTATATGTAGTACGATAAAATGTGAAACGTCAATAACACAGATGCAAGATGTCTGCCTCCATTGTGAAATCATGTTGGCGGTATGTTTCTGTTTTTCAGAAGAAAGGATGGTTTCCATGGCAAACTACTGTTTTTTTTCTTCTCTTTTCTCTGCATAACAAAATATAACATATTTTAATCTTCTCCTGGATGAATACCAACCTTCCAATCTTCCTTTCTTTGCTTTAAAGACAATATCATTTGTTCCCCTGCAATTAGCTTTTTAAAGGCATTTCTCAGACGCTATTGACTTGTTGGTTTATCTTTTTGCCATAGCGATGGAGTAGGCAACACAAATAAAAGTCATTATCACCAGCGTGCTCTTTACTATGCTCTACCTTTTTCTACAAGCAATTTGTCTGTGTTTGCTGCCATCTCGTTCCAAGATTGAATGTTACATTTAGTGCCGATCCCGGCCACCCTGGCAGTCTGACAAATGAAGCCAATAGGCGGTTTGGGAGACACCTAGTGCAACAGTTATTGAGGTTGATCACTTATAATTTGCATATAGATAAGGCATTCGTCGCAGACTAAATGTTTAGCATATAAATTAGATTTGTACATTTTCTTTCTGAAAGGCCGAAATGTATTGATCTGAAAAAGTCAACCAAATCTCTGTGGTATGGGTGTTTGAAAAGTCAGGATGTTTGTTCCGGGCATAATGGCTGTCCGCAATTACCCTAACCACTTTGGCCTCAGTGTTGATCCATACCCTCTACAGTGCCTTGCAAAAGTATTCACCCCCCTTGGCGTTTTTCCTATTTTGTTGCATTACAACCTGTAATTGAAATTGATTTTTATTTGGATTTCCTGTAATGGACACACACAAAATAGTCCAAATTGGTGAAGTGAAAAATATAAATTATTTAAACAAAATCAAAACAAAGTAAAACAGAAAAGTGGTGCGTGCATATGTATTCACCCCCTTTGCTATGAAGCCCCTAAATAAGATCTGGTGCAACCAATTACCTTCAGAAGTCACATAATTAATTAAATAAAGTCCACCTGTGTGCAATCTAAGTGTCACATGATCTCAGTATATACACGTGTTCTGAAAGGCCCCAGAGTCTGCAACACCACTCAGCAAGCGGCACCACCAAGCAAGCGGCACCATGAAGACCAAGGAGCTCTCCAAACAGGTCAGGGACAAAGTTGTGGAGAAGTACAGATCAGGGTTGGGTTATAAAAAATATCTGAAACTTTGAACGTCCCACGGAGCACCATTAAATCCATTATTTAAAAAACAGAAAGAATATGGCAGCACAACAAACTTGCCAAGAGCGGGCCCCCCACCAAAACTCACAGACCAGGCAAGGAGGGCATTAATCAGAGAGGCAACAAAGAGACCAAAAATAACCCTGAAGGAGCTGCAAAGCTTCAAAGCGGAGATTGGAGTATTTGTCCATAGGACCAAACACTCCACAGAGCTAGGCTTTATGGAAGAGTGTCCAGTTAAAAGCCATTGTTTAAAGAAAAAAGTTTGGTGTTCGCCAAAAGGCATGTGGGAGACTCCCCAGAAATATGGAAGAATGTACTCTGGTCAGATGAGACTAAAATTGAGCTTTTTGGCAATCAAGGAAAAGACTGTGTCTGGCACAAACCCAACACCTCTCATCACCCAGAGAATACCATCCACACAATGAAGCATAGTGGTGGCAGCATCATGCTGTGGGGATGTTTTTCTTCAGCAGGGACTGGAAAACTGGGACAGAGGTTCAGTCTTCCAGAGATTTGAGACTGGGACGGAGGTTCACCTTCCCGCAGGATAATGACCCAAAGCATACTGCTAAAGCAACACTCCAGTGGTTTAAGGGGAAACATTTAAATGTCTTGGAATGGCCTAGTCAAAGCCCAGACCTCAATCCAATTGAGAATATGTAGTATGACTTAAAGATTGCTGTACACCAGCAGGAACCCATCCAACTTGAAGGAGCTGGAGCAGTTTTGCCTTGAAGAATGTGCAAAAATTCCAGTGACTAAATTTGCCAAGCTTATAAAGACATATCCTGAAAGACTTGTAGCTGTCATTGTTGCATGAGGTTGCTCTACAAAGTATTGACTTGGTTGTGAACGCTCAAGTTCTGTTTTTTTTTTCTTATTTCTTGTTTGTTTCACACAAAAACATATTTTGCATCTTCAAAGTGGTAGACATATTGTGTAATTAAAATGATCCAAACCCCCAAAAAATCTATTTTAATTCCAGGTTGTAAGGCAACAAAATAGAAATATTGCCAAGGGGGTGAATACATTCGCAAGGCACTGTACATTCACCCCTTTTCTGTTCATTGTTTTGGTTTATCCATGTCAACACAGTGACCTGCCACTGCCAAGGAAAAGTAGGTCAGAACAGTATAAATGCTGGAGAACCTGGTCGGATGAAACCAATTTGAGATGGCTGCCTTTTCCGGGCTCTCAGAATAACAAACTGTAACTTGTAATGGGTACATAGAATGTTCTGTATCTGTAAAACTGAATATTACTACCCACATCGAATCTGTACTGATTAAGAAGGATTTCAGTTCACCATAATAAGTGCAAACTATGTGTCCATTAAGGTAGAAAGGGTCTCCGCATTTTCTACAAGGCACCTCAAAGCACTTGAATTAACATGTAATTATTCAATATCACTGGTGTTTTGGAAAGGCCTGATCTATTTGATGATCTAATTGGAGAGTTGCCCTTTAGTGCTGCCTTTGACGTGGTAGAGAGTCAGTCCTGGAGGAGGATTTTTCTAACTGTCAAATAGGCCATTAACTCTCAAGTATGATCCAAATTCCAAGTCTCAACACCTCAATTTGGTCACATCAGCACTCCAATATTAGGTAATAGTGCAGTTTAGGGCCCTTTTTATTTCCCTTTTCTGACTTGCTGAGAGAGTGAGGGAGAGAGAGAGGCTAGGAAAAGGGAACAAAAGTAGAGAGGAGTAAAAAGGAAAGAGAGCGAAGAAGAGAGAACGGGAGGTAGAGCAGAAGGGGAAAATATATGAGCAAAGCATCTTGGATTTGACAGGTGGACTGATCTGCTTCAGGGCACAATCGGGGGAGCGGACATATAAACATGCACCACGGGACAGGCACAAGGTCAGGTGAGGTTTGAGCAAGCCAATTTGACCCATAATATCAATAATCAATAAAGACAGTAGACAACCGAACCAGTGCTTCAGCAGAACAAGGGAAAAAAAACACAGCTCTGTGGCCATTAGGCAATCACACTAGATTTGAAGGGAAGGAAAGGAGGGTTATAAAAGTGGACCACAAAAGGCGAAGATGGTAAGCACACATACTCTTAGAAAAAAAGGTTCCAAAAGAGTTCCCTATAGGATAACCGTTTTTGGTTCTGGGCAGAAACCTTTTTGGTTCCAGGTAGAATCCTTTTGGGTTCTTTGTAGAACCCTGTGTGGAAAGGGTTCTACCTGGAACCAAAAATAGTTATTCAAAGGGTTCTCCTATGGGGACAGCCGAATAACTATTTTAGGTTCTAGATAACACTTTTTTTAGAGTGCAGGGTACCTTTTTAGAGTGTACATACTCTTACCTTCACCTCTTAATAAACTGGGAAAAACAAAACCTGGAACTCCTAGATGTCTGCTTCTGTCGCTTTGACTCTCTCTCTCTCTTTCTCTGTGACATAAGACAACCTTGTGATGTAGGTTATTATATCAACAGTAGAACAGTCTACAATAATACAAACTATCATAGATAATTGTTCTGTCAATGGTCTTTTCTTCCCCTTTGTGGTTGGTCATTATACTGTCCAAAGAGAAATATCATCATTCTCCAAATGGTTTTTAAGTGTTCAAATAGGCATAGCTTAATTGCCTAATCGTAGGTGGTTAAGGCTCCTTGAAATTCATTTGGCTTGCATACTTGCCAAGATAATCCCTTCATTAACACCTAGTTAATGTGCTTCTTCTACCTAGAGTCACTCTATAGTAATAGCTTTTTGTCCCCTGTCTAGTGACTCGGCTACTGCACCACTTAGGAACTCCAGGCCCCCCATCTCATTCCCCAAGAGTGAACTAAACCCCTACGGATGGCCAAGTCTAAAAGACCAGGCAAAGAGCATCAGGCATCGCTTCAAAACCGCGCCTCAATTGTTCTGACCTAAAATGTATTCCCCATCGGAGCCAAGAGCCGAGATTACCTGCCAGTTTCCCTCCCCAAACTGGAGGAGCGAGGAAACTGGGGGCGCTCGTGGCTCCAACTCCAAAGCTGCCAGTGGTGGTAATGAGGCAACCCGGGAACGATGGTCCTATTTCAGCTACTGTATTAGCACTCTGAAAGGTTAACCCCGAGCCCAATTAATTGGACCAGTTAAAAGGTCAGTGCACTTTGTAAAGGGCTAGGGAGCCGATACACTAGCGACTTGCGTATCTATGACAAGCTCATTACTTAAGCATCATCATGCTTCATTACAAAGTGGCAAACATTGTTTAAACATGATTGCAGGGGCCGGGGATCTGAGAAAGGTAGTGGTTGTTGGAGCCAAACGGCAAGCTACAAGAGTAGTTAGTGGCATAGTTTGGCAGCTTTATTATCTGCAAATGGAGAAAAGGTGCCATCTTTATTTGGCTGGAATAATCTGGTAGAACTCTTCCTTTGTCTGTTCAACTAACAATGTGCAGTCTGAGGAATTGAAGAATATGTAGCAGTGCAAAGAGTGAATGGTAAAAGACAAAACACTTGCAATGAATAAAGTGAATGGTTACAGACATAGCTATGGGGGTAAACATATATCCTGATCAATGCCAGTACAAACTGCAAAGGTGGAGATAGCTATATTTCAAGATATGGTTGCCCTATTTTCAAGGCAGTTTTACAACTATGCTCAAAGTGTATTTGGGTAGAACACATTGTACAGTCTTTGGAAAACAGAAACCATACCAACCAAACAGCATAACCTACTTCATTAGCACATTACACTAACAAACATCTCACTCACATTTACAGGAACAACCCATTGCTCTTGTGTAACATCCTAATTAGGGATGGATGTGTTATTTAATTAAGTCATTAAGTCATTTATTTCTCGATGCTTCTGATATTCTGATTGAGTCATTAGCGGAACAAAACACCTACCATTCTATTCATACGAGAGAAGTTCTTAAGAGACTGCGGTACGGTAACAAAGGTAGTCCAACACCTCCGCTTTCCTTTCACTCCCCCCTTCTAAATTATTCTCTTTAAATTAACCACCTGGAGAGTCAGGTGGAGTAGGCCAGATCAAAGGGCCTAGCCTGGGATAATTAAGATCTGATCCTCTGGCTCCCCTTTGAAAACCAATCTTTTAGAAAATAAAAATCACTTTAGAAAATAATTTTTCAATATTCTTAGTTAACCCTTGTGTTGTCTTAATTAAAGATCAAAAATGACCAGCCACTATGTTTAACAGCAGAGAAACCCCCCTAAATTATATTTGTTCAACTTGAAATTTGATGGCTTTTGTTCATCGCCTTTGTTCATATTTCCATGAAAGCTGTACACCACCAGGGTAAACAGATTGTCTTAGGGTCATTTTTAACCCAGTAGTTGTTAAATAATTTACTCACCACAAAGACCACACAGACACACACACACAATGAGAAATTGAGATTGTGTGCTACTGATTAGACTCAGGCAAAACTAAAGTATTGTGCATGGGCAGCATCTCCACGACCCCACACATGACTCAAGTTCACAAACAAAATAAAAACATTTCAGACAAAATACACATTTCCTGAAAGCATTGTTTACTAATGGGGAATGCAGTCAAAGGCTTTAAAGGTGCTGCAGATGACAGTCCCCCCAGTTCTCATTGCTGAAGCCATAAGTGCACGTTTCAGTGCCCAAAAGGTCGCAGATCTAATTTTTCAGATGTCCAGGAGGAACAAGAGAACAAGGATTTAGAAGAGGAGGTAGATGGGGAAGAATACAACCCAGAGCACAATGAATCATCTTCAGATGAAGAAGAAATCATCCAAGCTGAGAGACATTTTTGTTAAAGAACAGCAAAATAACATGGTCCTTGTCACCATATGACAACCAGGGCAAGATGGCAGCACAAAATGTCATAAGGATGACCCCAGGGCCCACAAGACATGCAGTTGCCCATGCCCAGGACATCGCCACAACATTCTACATGTTCATCACAGCAGCCATCGAAAAAGCAGTCTTCCATTCATCGCCTGCACGAATGCGCACCAGATTGTAGGCGCTCCTCAAGTCCAACTTCGTGAAGTACTGCGCCCCGTGCATTTGTTTGATGATGGTTGGGATGAGGGGTAAAGGATCGCTGAACTTGACGGTGGCCTTGTTCAGTGTTCGATAATCAATGCAGGGACGCAGTCCCCCATCTTTCTTCTTGACAACAAAGAAGCTGCTGGAGACTCTCCTGTACACAGGTCTCCATGGCCTCGGCCTCCGCAGAGGAGAGGGGATAGACATGTCCTCTCGAGAGGGCTGCGTCAGAAAACAGGTCAATGGCACAGTCCCAGGGGAGATGAGGAGGCAGGCGTGTAGCCCAGGTTTTTGAGAAAACCCAGTGCAGATCCTGGTACTCCTCCAGTAAATCCACTTGAGGAGCACACTCCGGACTTTCCACCGTAGTAGTGTTGACAGACACCACGAGACACCTCCCCTGACACTCCTGCGACCAACCCAGCAGTCTCCTCTCGGACCAGGAAATGATCGGGTTATGTAATCAGGGGCAACCTAAAACAATGGTTTGGGTGTCCATAATCAAGAAAGTGATCTGTTCTGAAGGAATGTCATGGGTCAGCAAAGAAACAGGAACAGTGATGTGATGTACGAGCCCTGTCCCTATTGGATGATTATCCAGGGTTCGAACTGGAATAGGTGACTGTAGGGCAACCAAAGGAATGCATAATGCAGTGGCCAGTGTACTAAGATATTCCCGGCAGTTTTGGAATCAATCAGAGCTAATGGGAGTGAAGAGCTAGGGTACTCAGGGAATTTAACCGGAAAATACACTGGTTGATTTGACAGACAAGGATAGGAGACCTTGCTTCCTACCTGGGTTGGCGCAGGGGAATTTCCTGGCTTGCCACCTCCTCACCTCCTAGTGGATAAAGAGCAGGTCAGGGAGACATGACCCCTTTCTTCACAATAGAAGTAGAGGCTCAGAGTCCTCCTTCTCCTATGCTCTGCCTCGGGCAAACGTGCCAAGCCCACCATCCTCAGCTCTGGCCATGGAGCAGGGGTAGCCATGGGCTCCGAATTCCACGCAGGTCTTCTTTGGTATCACAGGAGGTTTTCCAACCAGATCACCATGCTGATGAGCTGGTTGAATGACAGGTTGTCATCACGGAAGGCTAACTCCAGCTGTACCTCCTCCCTCAGTCCGCTGTGGATAACGGTGACAAGAGTCAACTCGTTCCATCCGGTGGAGGCCGCGCTGGTCCAGAACTCCAGGGCGAACTCAGAGGCGGTCCTAGATCCCTGGCGTAGTCGGAGTAGACGCTTACCCTCCTCTCGGCCCTCCACAGGATGATCAAACACCGAGTGGAAGAGTAGGGTGAAGCGCGCGTAGGACCCGACCTTGGGTCCGCCCGTCTCCCAGACCACAGCACCCCAGTCCAGAGCCCGTCCGACGGCACCCCTGTCCAGAGCCCGACGGTGGCAACCCTGTCTCTTCCGAAAACAGCCCCGGCGTAGCGGGCGAGGTACAGGTCGCATTGTAGAAGGAAACAGTTGCATCTTGCTGGTGCGCCGTCAAAGTGCTCCAGGAGGGACAGGGGTATTTCACAGACCGGCTCCGGTGGAATGGAGGTAGGTCGTAGTGTGGGAGCTGGTACCGGGATCGGTGCTTGAGACTGGAGGGACTGCACACTCCCCTCCAAGCGCAGGATGGTTGCCAGCACACTGTCCATGGTGATACCGAGTCTGGAGAGACAGTCCTCGTGGTGCTGTACTGTACCTACAATGGTTGCCAGCTCGGCCTTTCCCGCAATGCGGGTTGGTTATTCTGTCATGCTGGTATAAAGGATTAGGAGACAGGCGCAGGAATACACATAGGGTTTTTTAATGAACCCAAAACAAACACGCATACAAAACACTGGGCTGTGCCCAAACAAAAGAGCGAGGGTAAACCTTGTTGAATGGCACTGGACAATACCCGTAATACACAGTATATAAAGCATGCAGCGTAATAGCTGCACCAAAGCATAGGTACTCACATGACCAACGGACATTACACCTATGCAGTACCGTTAGCAATAATAATACTACTATTAAACCTGTACTTTTGTAAAGAAAACAATTTTGACAGGTGTGTTGTAATAAAAATGAGTGGTGTCCATTGATTAAATGCAGTCTTTCTGCATGGTGAAGAGGGAGAACCCAGATATTCACACAGTTTGTGATGAATGACAGGTTGCTTCTTCATGCAAAATAGATGTGGGGTTTAAAATTCAATGAAGCTGTCACGATCGTTGTATGAGTGAGACCAAGGCGCAGCATGGTATGCATACATTCTATTTTAATGAATGAAACACTGAGCAAAACAACAAAATCAACGAACAAAACGTGAAGCTATACAAATAGTGCAGACAGGCAGCTAAACATAGTCAAGATCCCACAAACACAAAAGGAAAAATGGCTGCCCAAATATGATCCCCAATCAGAGACAACGATAAACAGCTGCCTCTTATTGGGAACCATATCAGGCCACCATAGACATACAAATACACCTAGATAACCCACCCAAGTCACCATCACGCCCCAACCAACACAGAGAAAAAAACAGCTTACTATGTTCATGGCATGACAGTACCCCCCCACCCCCCCAAAAAAAAAGGTGCGGACTCCTGACTCAATAGGGGAGGGTCCGGGTGGCATCTAGGATGGGTGACGCAGGACGTCGGGGCGGCTCCGGTGCGGGGCGCATCGCCGGAAACTCCGGACCGTCGGTCGTCGCCGGAGGTACCGGACCGTGGATCGTCGCCGGAGGCTCCGGACCGTGGATCGTTGCAGGAGGCTCCGGACTGAGAACGCCTGCTGAAGGTTCCGGACCGCCCACCATCGCTGGAGGCTCCGGACCGGGGACCGTCGCTGGAGGCTCCGGACCGGGGACCCCTGCTGACCCCGGACCGTAGACCGTCTCAGGAGGTTCCGCACTGTAGACCGTCTCAGGAGGTTCCGGGCTGTGGCCCGTCGTTGGAGGTTCCAGACTGTGGCCCGTCGTTAGAGGTTCCGGTCTGTGAAACGTCACCGGAAGCTCTGGACTGGGAATCGTCGCCGGAAACTCTGGACTGGGAACCGTCGCCGGAAGCTCTGGACTGGGAACTGTCGCCGGAAGCTCTGGTCTGTGGAGGCGCACTGGAGGCCTGATGCGTGGGACCGGTACAGGTGGCACCGGGATGATGACACGCACATCAGGGCGAGTGCAGGGAAGAGGCACAGAACGTATTGGACTGTGGAGGCGCACTGGAGGTCTAGAGCGCAGAGCTGGCACAATCCTTCCTGACTGGATACTCACTCCAGCCCGGCAAGTGCGGGAAGCTAGCACAGGACGCACTGGGCTGTGAAGGCGCACTGGAGGCCTGATGCGTGGGACCGGTACAGGTGGCACCGGGCTGATGACACGCACCTCAGCACGCCCGCTCTGCAGCGCTCTCAATGCCAGCACCTCTCTCCGGAATCTTGCGTCGAACTCCTCACTCGACTCCCTGACTGGCTTACTCCTCGGCTCTGCCGACTGCTCCATGTCCCCCCCCCCCCCCCCCCCCCCAAAATGTTTTCTTGGGGTTACCTCTCGTGCTTGCTCCGTTGAGCTATCTCCTCGTATCGTTGCCGTTCCGCTTTCGCTGCCTCTTTCTCCTCCTTAGGACGGCGATACTCTGGCCTGCGTCCAGGGTCCTTTTCCATCCAGGATCTCCTCCCAAGTCTACTCCTCCTGTTCACGCTGCTTGGTCCATTTTTGGTGAGATCTTCTGTCACGATCGTCGTATGAGTGAGACCAAGGCACAGCATGGTATGCGTACATTCTCTTTTAACCTGTTTGGGCTGCAGGGGCAGTATTGAGTAGCCAGATAAAAGGTGCCCATTTCAAACGGTCTCGTACTCAATTTTTGCTCGTACAATATGCATATTATTATTAATATTGGATAGAAAACACTCTCTAGTTTCTAAAACTGTTTGAATTATATCTGTGAGTCAAACAGAACTCATTTGGCACAAACTTCCTGACCAGGAAGTGGAAAGTCTGAAATCGAGGCTCTGTTCTACTTCCTGCCTATAAATGGGCATGATACGTATTAGTATACGTGCACTTCATAGACCTTCCCCTGGATGTCAAGAGGCGGTGAGAGAAGAAATTGAGTGTTTATCTTGGTCTGAAGTGGAATACAAGCTCTTTGTATGACGTGTCACCCATTTCCTGTTTTCTGGAGAGCGTGAAAAGGGACCTGGATTTGCCTTCTGTTTAGCTGCCGTTATAGGCGACTAATATCTCCGGCTTTGATTTTATTTGATACATGTGACCATATCATCGTAAAGTATGTTTTTTCAATATAGTTTCATCAGATTATTGAGTTTTGCCGTGTTCCGTTCTCTTCCGTTTGTTGACATGGAGAGATTCGCGCCACTTGGCTAGTGTGCTTGCTAATTCAAGAGGGAAAATGGACGTTCTAAATCCAAACAACGATTGTTCCCGACAAAGGACCCCTTGTCCAACATTCTGATGGAAGATCAGCAAAAGTAAGAAACATTTTATGATGCTATTTCATATATCTGTCGTACATGTGAACTAGTCGCCGGCGCCCAACTTTGGGGTACTCTAGCTATACCAAAGCTGGATGTCGTAATGACGTTATTTTTTAGAATTCTAACACTGCGATTTCATTAAGAACTAATGGATCTATCATTTCCTATACAACACGTATTTTTTAGTTATGTTTATGAATAGCTATTTGGTCAGAATATGTGTGTCAGAAAAAGTGTCCGAAAAATATTGTTGCTGTTTAGACGTTGTGGAAAAAGTAGCTACGATAGCAACATGTATAACCACTGATTTCAGCTCTAAATATGCACATTTTCGAACAAAACATAAGTGTATGTATAACCTGATGTTATAGGACTGTCATCTGATGAAGAATATCAAGGTTAGTCAAAGATTATATATCTTTTACTGGTTTGTTACGATCGCTAACTTTTACTGCTGGGAAATGGCTTGTCTTTCTGGCTATTGTGGTAAGCTAATATAACGCTATATTGTGTTTTCGCTGTAAAACACTTAATAAATCGGAAATATTGGCTGGAATCACAAGATGCCTGTCTTTCATTTGCTGTACACTATGTATTTTTCAGAAATGTTTTATGATGAGTAATTAGGTATTTGACGTTGGTGTCTGTAATTATTATGGCTGCTTTCGGTGCAATTTCTGATTGTAGCTGCAATGTAAACTATGATTTATACCTGAAATATGCACATTTTTCGAACAAAACATATATTTATTGTATAACATGTTATAAGACTGTCATCTGATGAAGTTGTTTGTTGGTTAGTTTGGTTGGTTCTTGGTTAGTTAGGTTGGCTTTGTGCATGCTACCTGTACTGTGAAAAATGTCTGTCCTTTTTTTGTATTTGGTGGTGAGCTAACATAAATATACGTGCTGTTTTCGCTGTAAAACATTTTAAAAATCGGACATGTTGGCTGGATTCCCAAGATGTGTACCTTCATTTGCTGTATTGGACGTGTTAATGTGTGAAAGTTAAATATTTAAAAAATATGTATTTTGAATTTCGCGCCCTGCACTTGAAGTGGCTGTGGGTGGAGTGGGTACTTGAAGTGGCTTACCCAAAAGCTGGGCTCCGACGACTAATTCACATGTACGACAGATATATGAAATAGCATCATAAAATGTTTCTTACTTTTGCTGATCTTTCATCAGAATGTTGTACAAGGGGTCCTTTGTCGGGAACAATCGTTGTTTGGATTTAGAATGGCTTCTTTCCCTCTCGATTTAGCAAGCACACTAGCCAAGTGGCACGAATCTCTCCATCGTCAACAAACTCAGAGAACGGAACACGGTTTAACTCCGGAAAAAAATGTCAATAATCTGATGAAACTATATTGAAAAAACATACTTTACGATGATATGGTCACATGTATCAAATAAAATCAAAGACGGAGATATTAGTCGTCCATAACGGCAGCTAAACAGAAGGCAAATCCAGGTGCCTCCTCGCGCTCTCCAGAAAACAGGAAATGGGTGACACGTCATACAAAGAGCTTGTATTCCACTTCAGACCAAGATAAACACTCAATTTCTTCTCTCACTGCCTCTTGACATCCAGGGGAAGGTCTATGAAGTGCACATATACTAATACGTATCATGCCCATTTATAGGCAGGAAGTAGAACAGAGCCTCGATTTCAGACTTTCCACTTCCTGGTCAGGAAGTTTGTGCCAAATGAGTTCTGTTTTACTCACAGATATAATTCAAACGGTTTTAGAAACTAGAGAGTGTTTTCTATCCAATAGTAATAATAATATGCATATTGTACGAGCAAGAATTGAGTACGAGGCCGTTTGAAATGGGCACCTTTTATCTGGCTACTCAATACTGCCCCTGCAGCCCAAACAGGTTAAGACCACACAAGGGTTTAGGTATTGACTTAACTATGAGTGAAGTGTGTGGTGTAGCGAGGAGACTTTAAAAACAGTACCATCACTAATAATGTATGAACACATATCGAAGAAATTGTTCCGATATCTGTCATGTCCCTTTTGCATAACATCACAAATGTCCTCATCTACTCATAAGAAACGTCCAGACATCAGCTACCCACTTGAACTTGACCTGGAACGTCGAAGGTCTTGATTGACAAGTTAAGTATTCCTTCTGTTAAGCCTTCCTGTGTAACTAGCTTGACAAATAAAGACCTTCGGTGTTCTTTCTGTGAGGACACACCAAGCAAACAGAGTTAAAAAATGGATCAGAGCAGCAATCCAAACTAGTTAGTTACAGTTGCCACTGGTGGAGAGCAAGGAGGACAAGCCTTTGGCAGAGCCAGACAGAAGTTGATACACCTCGCCGCGGTGATCATTAAGAGAAGCTGCTTAGCTTCAGAGAGAGGGAATGTGACGGTATTATCATGACGACAGAGAAATGAGAGAAGAAAAGGAATTAAGAGGATGGGTAGTGGACGGTGGTAGGAAGGACAGGTGCTGATGAGAAGAGAAGAAAGGGATAAAGTAAAGTTGAGTGTCTCCACTTTGGGAATTTGCATACTTATTATCGTTCTTGGGCTTTGTTCCAATATCCAATATCCACAATAGCATACCACTTGAAGAAGAAGAAGAAGAAGAATGTCATATTCCTGCCTCTCAGCATTGCATTAATTCAAACCCCCTGTGGATGTCGTTCTGCCTATCAGCATTGTGGGGATGGAAAGTGAACTTATTCTAATGTATTTCATAACTCCTCTTGGGAATGTGCTTTGAGCCAAACTTCACAGAGCAGACTAAAGAATCAAAGGCCTAGGGATCAATATGTTTCTATCGTTTGAATGTTTCTGTCAATATCAATATCTATCATAGTGCAGTCACTGCATTGTTTTCGGGTGCCATGGTAGGTACAGTATGCAAATCAAAATGGAGGCACATTTCAGCATTGGACCTAGAGAGCTGAGCTGGCTGCACTTTCCCATTAATATTTATACTTTAATATGAATATCAATGGTTTTCATAACAGCATTCCTCTTTATTTCTCTCCTCCTAACCTGTTTTCCCAGAGCTGGCCACAGTTTACTGATCTCTCCTCAGTGATCCATGCAGGGAGTCATGCTTACACACATACACAGACACACACAGGCAGGCACGGATACACACACGCAAACACACACATGCACACACACGCATGCAGGACCCCCCACCACCACCACCACCATACACACCCTCTTTCTCTCTGAACATCCCTGAACAGTGTTGGCTAAGTAATGTTCTTCTCCTGTCTCTCTCCAAAGGGGACCTTTAAGATATATCGGCATTTGAAATGTTTGGATGATGAAAATGGAAATTCCCATTCAACAGGTTCTGGAAGCGTCTTCCAACCTCACGGTGGCTGCAGCTTTAATCTCTTTCTAAGTCTCCAGACCACTAGTTGAAATTGCTCCCTGCATTTAAACAGAAGAACATCCATTTACAGGTGAGCTTGGAGGAAAATGAATACAGGAATTGCTCCTTGCATCAGGTTAAAAGCATCCATTTATGAGTTCGGAGAGGGAATAGGCAGCTAGATTTGCTTTGAAAATCGCTTAGGTGAAAGCAACACAGTCTGTTTGTGCTTGGCATTGGTTGTTTACCATTCCCCCAGCTTTCATACCTGACCTACCAAATCCAGAGAGCGAGAGCGAGAGCAAGAGAGCGAGAGCGAGAGAGCGAGAGAGAGAGCGAGAGAGCGAGAGAACTCTCCACAGGTCATAAACACGCTTTGCACATCAGGACGACTTTCTTTGTTTTTGTTTTTTAAATGTGTATATTTTCTCTCTCTCTTTTCCCCTCTCGCTCTCTATCTCTTTGTTTCTAGGAGGGAGATGGGATAAAAGGCGCTGTTCGCCTGTCCTGTTCACCGAGCAACTCACCATTGTGAAGTGATTCTCCACTCAGCAATGACATGGTTTAAATAATTCAGCAAACACCGGAATAAGACACAGATTGTTTTCTTATATATTTAAATTAGGGGAGATGGGAGAAATTGTACACGAAGAGACTCACACAGGGTAATATCTCCACTTGGGTGATAAACACAACACTTTTGAAACATATTGTGGAGATAACTTTTCAAGGCAGGACATCCCCATGTTGTTGTGAAATAGGGAATAGTGGTGTTGTTGTTCAGGCCTTCCTTTGCATTATGGGTATTATGAGGATGACCGTTGCGTTGGATCAGTGAGGAGGACGACCAAATGCAGGTGCCAGAGTTTCAGGATTCCTTAATAAATTAACACTATTTACAAATATGTACAACATGTACAAGTGAAAGAAAGGCTATGTATACATGGTTCAAAGTATTTCAAGACCTTTAGCTCTGGTCTGGCATAACCCTCTCTCCCCCCTGTCAAATGGCACATCACAGCTTCTTAGAGCCTTTCAGGAAACCACCTGACAGGAAACATGACTGATCAACCAATCAACAATTACATGGTTTCAATAAGGCAATAAATCACAATTAACACATCAAGGATATACCATCGGAATTCCCGTACAAATACACATTTCATTAATAGTGTTAGTGTCCATTTCCCTTGTCAAATGTACATGAAATGAAACCATCAAAACCATACCCCCAGGATATTTTTTCAGTGTTGCGCGCCCCAGACAAGATAGAATTGCTTGTCTCAAAACTAAACGGTTTGACAACTAACCTCCCAAACCAGGAACTGCCAGAACCCTCCCCAAACAGTGAGTACTAATAATAATGAGATTTATTAAACGTTTACAATGCTCATGATTAATGCTAAACATCTTTATATTGTCAATAATGATAAATAGGTCTCGGGAAACCGCCTCGGCTCAAACAGACAAATGCCCGCACTTAAAGGTTCCCAGAATGTTTTATTGAGATGTGGTAACAGTCTGGTGGGAACATTGTGGGGACATCACAAAATATAAACTGTCCCGCTGTGCAGATGATTATACAACGTTTCTTTTAGGGTGCAAAAAACCTTCACCTGATGGTTCAAGAACATTCCCAGATTTTTTTGATTTTTTCATGTTCTGTAAAAGTTCCTAAAACATTTCTTTAGGCTGTGGGAACAATGTGGGGATATGACAAGAGATAGGTTCCCAACACACTAAAACTGAAACTTAATGGGAAACTTAGGGAATGTTCTAGGAATGTTCCAGGTTTGCTGGTTAGTTATGTGCTCACAATGGTGTATTATTAATTAGTCCAAGCACTAGTGTTTGAAAGGTAATGTGGCATTAAACACTTACTACACACAAAACAATGCACTAACAACCGTTCTGACGCTCAGACCACTGTCCATACACTGACAACACCCAAACAAATCAATGGCGTCACCATAGTCCCTTGAGACAGTACTCAATAAAGATAGTCAACATCACAGGTCTGCAATTGTATTACTTACTGACCAAACCTTGTAAAGAGACAACCATTGGAGCGACAGGTAGCCTAGTGGTTAGCCAGTAACCGAAAGATTGCGAGATCAAATCCCCGAGCTGACAAGGTAAAAATCTATTGGTCTGCCCGTGAAATGATCTTGCGTTACAGTATGTGACCTTCCGCTAATTGTTTATGCTAGTTCTCTCTACAGCTTGTTCCTGCATTATACAACTTAGTGCCAACTGTTTTGTACAGTATGTTACTGAGGAAACCTCTGAAACTTCTGAACTGTACCAATTGGTTACAAACCACATTAAGCATTCTGTTAAAAGTTACAATTTGGTGTCACCTTCCCCTTGCCACAGCACACACCCACCAAACAGCCTATTACATATACTGTCAACTGGATCGTTACCGTGGGAATTACAGTATCTGTCTCAAAAGATCATAACAATGATTATGAGCCAAGTTGGCGGTGGCGATAAAACGTGTGTGAGCATTTTCAAACTTTGTCAAAGTAATTTAATAATTAAAGCTCTTAAATTAGATTTATTTCTCCCAAAAGAGGACAGCGGGGGAATTAAGTGAATAGCAGGTCTATTGATTTTCACATCAATCTTATATAAAGACTGACAGTGAAGATTGCTGCTTGGCTCTCCTACAAGCCGACTCACAATCTCGCCTCCTTCACAGGTGTACTTGCCAATGGCAGGTTTGTACCCCAATCCATTCCATATCCCTGACTTACCTTACACAACAACATCCATCTTTTCATCTCAGGGTCCTCTGTAGGCAGTTAGTCTCCAAAATAGCTGACTTAGCTGAATTCTTTGGGGGGAAGCTGAGCCATTGCTGTGCAGTATGGTCTCATAGACATAGTAAATGTGAATCTGGAAATCTAAAATTAGTATGATATGGTATGTTTGGTATTGTTACAGAAGATAACTTAAGACAAACACTAAAGTAGGGTGGGTGAGTATATAACACGAACGTCTAGCAACCCAAAGGTTGTATGTACGAATCTCATCATGGAAAACTTTAGCATTTTAGCTAATTATCAACTTTTCTACTACTTACTACTTTTTAGCTACTTTGTAACTAAACAAAAAAGAAACATCGCCTTTTTCAGGGCCCTGTCTTTCAAAGGTAAATTGGAAAAATACAAAGATCTTAATTGTAAAGGGTTTAAACACTGTTTCCCATGCGTGTTCAATGAACCATAAACAATTAATGAACATGCACCTGTGGAACGGTTGTTAAGACACTAACAGCTTACAGACGGTAGGCAATTAAGGTCACAGCTATAAAATCTTAGGACACTAAAGAGGCCTCTCTACTGACTCTGAAAAACACCAAAAGTAAGATGCCCAGGGTCCCATCTGCGTGAATGTGCCTTAGGCATGCTTCAAGGAAGCATGAGGACTGCAGATGTGGCCAGGGCAATAAATTGCATTGTACGCACTGTGAGACGCATAAGACAGCGCTACAGGGAGACAGGATGGACAGCTGATCGTCCTCGCAGTGACAGACCATGTGTAACACCTGCACAGGATCGGTACATCCAAATATCACACCTGCGGGACAGGTACACGATGGAAACAACAACTGCCTGAGTTACACCAGGAACGCACAATCCACCCATCAGTGCTCAGACTGTCCGCAATAGGCTGAGAGAGGCTGGACTGAGGGCTTGTAGGCCTGTTGTAAGGCAGGTCCTCACCAGACATCACCGGCAACATCGTCGCCTATGGGCACAAACCCACCGTCGCCGGACCAGACAGGACTGGCAAAAAGTGCTCTTCACTGACGAGTCGCAGTTTTGTCTCACCAGGGGTGATGGTCGGATTTGCGTTTATCGTCGAGGGAATGAACGTCACACCGAGGCCTGTACTCTGGAGCGGGATCGATTTGGAGGTGGAGGGTCCATCATGGTCTGGGGCGGTGTGTCACAGCATCAACGGACTGAGCTTGTTGTCATTGCAGGCAATCTCAACACTGTGCGTTACAGTGAAGACATCCTCCTCCCTCATGTGGTACCCTTCCTGCAGGCTTATCCTGACATGACCCTCCAGCATGACTAGATAGCCATTTCACACCGGTTACATTCACCCACCTTTTGACCTCCTGCTTTTCCGCAGCAACCAGTGATCCGGGTCACGGCACCAATGTAACAGTATAGCTTCCATCCCTCTCCTCGCTCCTCCAAGGGCTCGAACCAGGGGCCCTCTGCACACATCAACAACAGCCACCCTCGAAGCATCGTTACCCATCACTCCACAAAAGCCGTGGCCCTTGCAGAGCAAGGGGAACAACTACTTCAAGGTCTCAGAGCGAGTGACGTCACCGATTGAAACGCTATCAGCGCGCACCCCGCTAACTAGCTAGTCATTTTACACCGGTTACATGTAAATTCGTAACATATTGTACGAATTGCAATTCATAACATATTGTACAACGGTTGCAGCTATGCATTATAGTGACATACCTCAAGGACATTTAGGTGCAGTAGGTGCAGTAAACTCAGGGGAGAACAAGGTCTCTGTAAGTCTCTAACTTTCCTTTTGAGGTAGTTTATTGAAAGTGCTGCCTTTGCCAATGAAAAGCATTTGAGTATATTTGGAAGAGGGTGAAACTACTGTATACTGTATCCTTGCAATGTGAACTATTGTGTCAAACAGTTTAGTCTCAGCTGTGGTTTGTGAAAGGTTCAGTAGTGAATCATAATGTTGAGGTAAAGGAAGAGCGGAGTGAGGGAGTTCACTGCTTTGTCAATAGGAAAAATGACAGACACTGGCACATGTATTTTTATTTGGTGAATGTAAAGTCCCTGAGCAAAATGGTTGCTTCCGGTCCTGCTGTGTTGAGGGTGAATTTCAATTTCACAACAGACTTGCAATTGCTTCCAATTTGATGGCTCTTCACAGTAGGCCTACTCTATTGAATGCCACTGTCAGGTGCCCTTAGATGGCCAATAAACAGTCCAATCTCCAGAAGAAATTCCAATCTCCAAAAGCCATTCAAGTGTCAATTGACCTACATTGCATTGTACATATTTCCTTTTCATCACGGTTCCCCTGCTTTTCTCCGAAGAAAAAGAAGTGAACATCTCTCTAGACTAAAAGGACAAACACAAAAGGGAAGGTGGGAAGGAAAGAAAGCGGGAAAGAGAGAAGGAAGGGACTGAGTTACTAGCTTTCCAACTAACCAACTAACTACCTAGTAAAGACACAATCCAACGAACAGAAGATACGATGCTGTAATAACATGATGCAAGAGTTCTGTATGGATTGGTAAAAAAGACATACATTCAGTTTCGCCAGGCTTGATCTATTTAAGTGATAATGCCATCGAAGCCGATGTTTGGAGCATATATTGGCACGGTGTGCCGGCCCTTGACTTCGTCTCAGGCCTGACACCTGTGCCGATATATCTTCCAAACACCTGCTTCTCTGGCATTATCTCTTAAGTAGAAACTGGCTAAACTGAATGCAGAGTTACTATTAAAGAACAGACTAAATGTGTTCTGGGAACGTTCTTGCCATATCAGGCAAATGTATTTTATTCAGCTTTGGGAAAATTAATATCCACATCAAAGCTCTTTGCCTTTTGTAACACTCACAATCAAAGAGCATCAGAAATTGAACTTTTCTTGGATTCCTTTAGAAATAGTGAGAACAAATGCATTGAGCAAAAGTATTGAGCTTTTACATAAAACTGCCGCGGCTCAAACAGACAAATGCCCGCAGAGTATGTCCTGGTGGTTTATAGTCTTTTAAGGGTTCAAGGGTTATACTAGAGGCATTTTTTACCAATCCATACAGAACTCTTGCATCATGTTATCTCAGAACCTCAGTTCAATTGGAACTCATTGGCTTTCAAACCACTACAGTATGCTACTGTTTTGCTGGAAGCGGTACCAGTAGCCAACACATATTTTTACATACTGAGCAGGCGGTCATGTTCAGCTTCAAGGTTCGCTAATGACAAAATTTGGAGCCATTAACCCCCGTGTCAATTACCGTACAAATAAGAAGCAAGAAGACAGTATATCATCCATAGGGTGAGTGCTGATCCTTGTTGTCTATAGGCTATGATCAGGAACAAGAGGCTTACAACAGAAGGCCTAGAAAAGGACCAGCTGGGTTCATATCACATGTCTGCATACCAACATAGATTCACCGGTGTTATCTCACAAAACTGCTAAGTTCAATGTTGACAGATTTTGGAATGATTGGATCCGTTTCATACCTTAAGAAGGATTAATAATTTCAGCTACATTAGACAGACATAGTATAACTGATGGACGGGCGGCGATGTGACACGAAATAATGATTTATACTCCATTTCATTAAAATCTCATTAAGGCCATGATCATTCCTACAATAATTCAATCATTCTTTACAGTTGCCTCTGTAAATGTTGATATATTGATAATTCTTTAGAAGGCTTGGTACCATTAAATCACATAGCCCTATTGGGTTGTGTCCCAAATGGCTCCCTTTTCCTATTTGTCCCTTGTCTAAAGTAGTGCACTATAAAGGGAATATGGTACCATTTGGGAGGCACATTAGACGTATGGCAGTGGTTTAACGTGCAAGAAGAATAAATGGCTAAATGGCATTTTTCCATCCCCAGGAAAAGTTCAATCACTGCATCCCACATGGCACCCTGTTCCCTATATAGTGCACTACACTCTTAGAAGTAAAGGTGCCTGGTAGAACTTTTTGGGTTGCTACACCGGCGAAACCTTTGCAGTTGAAAAACATTCCTCAAGGAACCCCTCTGGAAAGGGTCTTCAAGGAACCCCTGTGTAAAGCTTAAAATCTGAATGATTTTGTGATTGGAGGGGTTCAATTTTGAACCTTTTTAATAATATATTGTAGAGGTGGCAGCCTATCAGATCGAAGGCGTGGCTTATTGGAGGAGTGGCTTTAAGATAGTTATTTTATGGACACATCTGATGGGACTTCAATAAATGCAGAAAATAGCATTGACAATGTTATTTTTGTGAAGCCTATTTGATTCTGAGTTCGGACATACAGTACATCAGGAAAGTATTCAGACCCCTTGACTTTTTCCAAATTTTGTTACGTTACAGCCTATTTCTTAAATTGATTAAATAAATAAAAATCCTCAGTAATCTGCACACAATACCCCATAATGACAAAGTAAAAACAGTTTTTTTTTTTAAACGTTTGCAAATTTAAAAAAATAAATAAATACAGAAATACCTTATTTACATAAGTATTCAGACACTTTGTTATGATAATCAAAATTGAGCTCAGGTGCATCCTGTTTCCATTGATCATCCTTGAGATGTTTCTTCAACTTGATTGGAGTCCACCTGTGGTAAATTCAATTGATTGGACAGGACTTGGAAAGGCACACACCTGTCTATATAAGGTCCCAGAGTTGACAGTGTGTGTCAGAGCAAAAACCAAGTCATGAGGTCGAAGGACCTTCGCTTCATACAGTTACACATATGCTTTATTACACAATTTAATGTATGGATTCTGGCAATGACATTTCAGCTGGAGCTTTTGTTGCGAGTGGCATGTTAATGACTGATCGGTATCTCAATTCATTCTTATCGCAATTCATTCAGTGTGCGGACCTCCACAATCAATCTGATACCCCAAATAAACAATTTTGGATAAGCCTAAATTAATTATGGGCATGGCTGACCACCCCCTTCCCTCCCGGCACTCATTCTTCTGGCATTTCAGTTTGTCCACCCAATGGCACATGTTCAAAGTGGATGGCCCTTGATAATGTCTCTCCCGTGAGCCACCACTGACCTTTACAGTCCATTATGTCTTGTTCATTTTCCTACCAGAACACCAGCAGCATGAGAGAAGTTTGGACGGGATCGCTCTCCATGCTCACTCCACATGGACTCATGTCGCACTCCTGAGAGAAAAGGCAGTTGATAGCTTCGACTGGGTGCTGTGTACAGGTTACTCGCTCGTACACGGGTCTCACGGTAGAAATGACGAAGGACCATACTGAACGCCATCGTTGACATTAATTCAGCCAGTAAGGAGGGGTTTACATTGGGATCTTCAGTAGATTTCTTATTAAGAGAATTTGCACGTGTGCAACCAAAACTCGGACATTAGACACCTCCGATTTTCATTTGTGTGCCCTTTAAGGTGCATCCATTCCTCAGGAAGTCTTTCAAAGGGAGAGATACAGAATCATTATTCAACATGTCAACAAGAAAAACGTGGTAGCGGACATTCCGTAAGTCCTGGAAGAAAGAAAATAAACATCTTCATCTTTTTGACCTGTTGCATTGACATACTGTATGTTCCTTCGACAACTAGCCAAAACATGAAACCTGTTGTTTAACAAATCTGCTTTAATTTAACCTGTCTAGGATCAGCGTGGCGCTAGCGGCACACCCCCCCCCCCCCCACTGAAAAACCAGTGCCGCGAAATTCAAAAAAAATATTTTTTTAAAATATTTAACTTTCACACATTAAAGTCCAATACAGCTAATGAAAGACACAGATCTTATGAATCCAGTCAACATTTCCGATTTTTAAAATGTTTTACAGGGAAGACACAATATGTAAAGATGTACATCTATTACCTAAAAACACATTAGCATAATCCACCATCTTTTATTTGTCCACCAACACCAGTAGCCATCACCAATTCGGCTAAACTAAGATATTTATAGCCCCTAACCAACAAAAAAACTCCTTAGATGACAGTCTGATAACATATTTATGGTATGGGATAGGTTTTGTTAGAAAAAAGTGCATATTTCAGGTATATGGCATAGTTTACAATTGCACCCACCATCACAAATGGACTAGAATAATTACAATGAGCAACGTGTTTACCTAACTACTAATCATCAAACATTTCGTAAAAATACACAGCATACACGAATCGAAAGACACAGATCCTGTGAATACAGACAATATTTCAGATTTTCTAAGTGTCTTACAGCGAAAACACAATAAATCGTTATATTAGCTTAGCACATAGCAATTAGCAGCCCAGCATTGATTCTAGCCAAAGTGAGCGATAAAAGTCAACATCGCCAAAAGATATTAATTTTTTCACTAACCTTCTCAGAATTCTTCCGATGACACTCCTGTAACATCACATTACAACATGCATATACAGTTTGATCGAAAATGTTTATATTTAGCCACCAAAATCATGGTTAGACAATGTGAAATGTAGCTCAGCTGGTCAGAAAATGTCCTTGCGCCACTTAGACAGTGATCTACTCTTATACATAAATACTCATAAACGTGACTAAAAAATATAGGGTGGACAGGGATTGATAGACAATTTAATTCTTAATACAATTGCGTTATTACATTTTTTAATTTATCCTTACTTTTCAATACAATTTGCGCCAAGCGAAGCTACGTCAAAAAACATGGCGTCCTAAGCCACTAAAATGTTTCGACAGAAACACGATTTATCATAATAAAAATGTCCTACCTTGAGCTGTTCTTCCATCAGTATCTTGGGCAAAGGATCCTTTCTTGGGAGAAATCGTCTTTTGGTGGAAAGCTGTCCTCTTGCCATGTGGAAATGTCAACTGCGTTCGGGATGAACTGAAAAGCGTGCCCAACTTTTCACATCGTTGCAAAAATAAATGTCCCAAAATCGCACTAAACGGATATAAATTGCTATAAAACGCTTTAAATTAACTACTTTATGATGTTTGTAACTCCTATAACGAGTGAAAAGATGACCGGAGAAATATAACAGGCTAAACTAACGCTTGGAACAGGAGAGGGTCGGTGTCTTCCACGCGCGTTACGCAGCTCCCAAAGAATGACTAGCTTCAGAGTTTTTTCATTTGTAGGGCCTGTGAACGCGCAATCGAGCCCGTTGGAATCGTCATCACGTAAAGGCATCCAGGGGAAGACGTAAGAAGTGTCCGTATAGTCATAGCAACGACAGTGCCCTTTTAACTGACTTCAGAAAAGTGGCCAACATTTCTCAAATCTGACTCCATGTCAGGGAAATTGCTGTAGAATGGGCTCTGTTCCACTTAGAGACAAAATTTCAACTCCTATAGAAACTATAGACTGTTTTCTATCCAATAATAATAATAATATGCATATTGTACGATCAAGGATTTTGTGGGAAGCCGTTTAAAAAATTAGCCACATTAGCATAAATAGTCTAAACAGCGCCCCCATCCCCAACAGGTTAAAATGTCAGTCCCAATGCTCAATCCCTCTGTTCGTCATGTGACATGATATTGAAACATTTACTTCTTCAAATTACTAAGACATTGCATTATTAGAGTGCTATCTGAAAGCCAATTACCATTCACTTTGTTACTTCACACTTATTACATGTCTATTATATTAAGATTCATATGTAATGTTATGGAGCATTAGTGAAGTCAAGCTCTGATGTTGGGCGATTTGGCCTGGCTTGCATTTGGCATTCCAATTCATCCAAAAGGTGTTCAATGAGGTTGAGGTCAGGTCGATGTGCAAGCCAATCAAGTTCTTCCACACCGATCTCAACAAATGATTTCTGTATGGACCTCGCTTTATGCACATGGGCATTGTCATGCTAAAACAGGAAAGGGACTTCCCCTAACTGTTGCCACAAAGTTGGAAGCACAGAATTGTCTAAAATCTCATTGTATGCTGTAGCGTAAAGATGTCCCTTCACTGGAACTAAGGGGCCTAGCTCGAACCATCAAAAACAGCCCCAGACCATTATTCTTCCTACACCAAACTTTACAGTTGGCTCTATGCATTTGGGTAGGTACAGTGCCTTGCGAAAGTATTCCCCCCTTGGCATTTTTCCTATTTTGTTGCCTTACAACCTGGAATTAAAATAGATTTTAGGGGGGTTTGTATCATTTGATTTTCACAACGTGCCTACCACTTTGAGATACAAAATATTTTTGGGTGTGAAACAAACAAGAAATAAGACAAAAAAGCAGAAAACCTGAGCATGCATAACTATTCACCCCCCAAAATCAATACTTTGTAGAGACAAATTTTGCAGAAATTACAGCTGCAAGTCTCTTGGGATATGTCGCTATAAGCTTGGCACATCTAGCAACTGAGATTTTTGCCCATTCTTCAAGCCAAAACTGCTCCAGCTCCTTCAAGTTGGATGGGTTCCTGCTGGTGTACAGCAATCTTTAAGCCATACCACAGATTCTCAATTGGATTGAGGTCTGGGCTTTGACTAGGCTATTCCAAGGCATTTAAATGTTTCCCCTTAAACCACTCGAGTGTTGATTTAGCAGTATTCTTAGGGTCATTGTCCTGCTGGAAGGTGAACCTCTGTCCCAGTCTCAAATCTCTGGAAGACTGAACCTCTGTCCCAGTTTCCCAGTCCGTGCTGAAGAAAAACATGCCCACAGCATGATCCTGCCACCATCATAACTTCACTGTGTGGATGGTGTTCTCGGGGGGATGAGAGGTGTTGGGTTTGTGCCAGATATAGTGTTTTCCTTGATGTCCAAAGAGCTACATTTTAGTCTCATCTGACCAGAGTTCCTTCTTACATGTGTTTGGGGAGTCTCCCACATGCCTTTTGACGAACACTAAACGTGTTCGCTTATTTTTTCTTTAAGCAATGGCTTTTTTCTGGACACTCTTCCATAAAGCCCAGCTCTATGGAGTGTAAAGTGGTCCTTAAAGTGGTCCTATGGACAGATACTCCAATCTCTGCTGTGAAGCTTTGCAGCTCCTTCAGGGTTATCTTTGATCTCTTTGTTGCCTCTCTGATTAATGCCCTCCTTGCCTGGTCTGTGAGTTTTGGTGGGCGGCCCTCCCTTGGCAGGTTTGTTGTGGTGCCATATTCTTTCCATTTTTTATTTTTTTTATTTTTTATTTAACCTTTTTGTTAACCAGTTAGGCAAGTTGAGAACAAGTTCTCATTTACAGCTGAGACCTGACCAAGACAAAGCAAAGCAGTGCGACAAAAACAACATCACAAAGTTACACATAAGCAAACGTACAGTAAAAAACACAATAGAAAAATCTATGTACAGTGTGTGCAAATGTAGAAGAGTTGGGAGGTAAGACAATAAATAGGCAATAGAGGCAAAATAATTACAATTTAGCATTAACACTGGAGTGATAGATGTGCAGAAGATGAATGTGCAAGTAGAGATACTGGGGTGCAAAGAAGCAAAAAAATGAATAACAATATGTGGATGAGGTACAGTAGTTGGGTGGGCTATTTACAGATTGGCTGTGTACAGGTGCAATGATCGGTAAGCTGCTCTAACAGCTGATGCTCAAAGTTAGATATAAGACTCCAGCTTCAGTGATTTTTGCAATTCGTTACATTCATTGGCAGCAGAGAACTAGAAGGAAAGGCGGCCAAAGGAAGTGTTGGCTTTGGGGATGACCAGTGAGATATACTTGCTGGAGTGCGTTCTACAGGTGGGTGTTGCTATGGTGACCAGTGAGCTGAGATAAGGTGTGGCTTTACCTAGCAAAGACTTATAGATGACCTGTAGCCAGTGGGTTTGGCGACGAATATGTAGTGAGGGCCAGCCACCGAGAGTATACAGGTCGCAGAGGTGGATAGTATATGGGGCTTTGGTGACAAAATGGATGGCACTGTGATAGACTACATCCAGTTTGCTGAGTAGAGTGTTGGAGGATATTTTGTAAATGACATCGCTGAAGTCAAAGATCGGTAGGATAGTCAGTTTTACGAGGTTATGTTTCGCAGCATGAGCGAAGGAGGCATTGTTGTTAAAATAGGACGCCGATTCTAGATTTAATTTAGGATTGGAGATGCTTAATGTGTGTCTGGAAGGAGAGTTTACAGTCTAGCCAGACACCTAGGTATTTGTAGTTGTCCACATATTCTAAGTTAGAACCATCCAGAGTAGTGATCCTGGACAGGCGGGGGGGTGAGGGCAACAATTGGTTGAAGAGCATGTATTTAGATGTACTAGCATTTTATGAGCAGTTGGAGGACACGGAAGGAGTGTTGTATGGCTTTGAAGCTTATTTGGAGGTATGTTAGAGTGTTGGATTAGTAACCAAAAGGTTGCAAGATCAAATCCCCGAGCTGACACAGTAAAAATCTGTTGTTCTGCCCCTGAACAAGGCAGTTAACCCACTGTTCCTAGGCCGTCATTGAAAATAAGCATTTGTTCTTAACTTTATTTGACTTATTTATTTAACCAGGAAGGGCTCATTGAGATTTAAAATCTCTTTTTCAAGAGAGTCCTGGCCAAGATAGGCAGCACCAAGTCATTACAAAAATTACAGACAAACAACATGAAAAACTTCAAGTAATCTAGTAAAAACCATAGAATTCACAAGAGTATAACAAAAATCAAAAACAGCATATTAAAAACATTGACAGGTCAGGGAATCAGTCTCAAGATCATTCATCAGTTATTTAAAAATACCAATCGGGACAAGTTCTTCCAGTTTAAAAGTATTTTGTAAGGCGTTCCAAGACGTTGGCGCAGAGTACATAAAAGCCTTTTTACCAAATTCAGTTCGAACATTTGGACAGTCAGCAGGATAAAGTCCAGCGAACGAAGAGAGTACCCACCACATTTCTGAACAATATAAATGCCAAAATAAAAAGGTAGTAAACCAAAAATGGCTTTATAAATAAAAGTATACCAGTGACTGAGCCTACGAGTGACTAGAGAAGGCCAGCCAACCCTGGTATACAAAGTGCAGTGGTGCGTACAGGTTTTGCAGTTTAAAATAAATCTCAGTACTCCATGGTAAAGGGTGTCAATTGATCTCACACACTGAGGGGAAGCATTCATATATAAAATATCCCCATAGTCTAGTAAAGGCATAAATGTAGCTGACACTAGCCTCCTTCTGGCTTCAAAAGAAAAACAGGCCTTATTCCTAAAATAAAATCCCAATTTCAGCATCAATTTTTTTGTAAGTTGTTGAATATGAAATTTAAAAGAGAGGCTGTCATCAATTAAAATTCCAAGATATTTATATGATGTTACAACCTCAGTCTCCTTGCCCTGACAGGTAGTAATAGGTGAACGGTTCATAGGTCTATTTCTTGCTTTAGAAAACACCAATAGTTTAGTTTTGTCAGTATTGAGGATAAGCTTCAATTGACACAAGGTATGTTAACAGTATAAAAAGCAGTTTGCAAGTTCTGTAAAGCTTTTGAAAGAGATGAGGCACAACAGTAAATAACAATATCATCAGCATAAAAATTAAGTTGCGCATTTTGGAAATTTTTGTCTAACTGTCTTGCCTAGTAAAATAATAAAATGAATTGTTCGGGCACAGACGTGGATAGTAATGGATTTAATGGTACACTGTGGGATGTTCAAAGTTTCTGATATTTTTTTATAACCCAACCCTGGTCTGTACTTCTCCACAACTTTGTCCCTGACCTGTTTGGAGAGCTCCTTCGTCTTCATGGTGTCACTTCTGTCACGTTCCTGACCTGTTTTCTGTTGTTTTGTATGTGTTTAGTTGGTCAGGGCGTGAGTTGGGGTGGGTATTCTATGTTGTGTGTCTAGTTTGTCTGTTTCTATGTTCAGCCTGATATGGTTCTCAATCAGAGACAGCTGTCAATCGTTGTCCCTGATTGAGAATCATATATAGGTGGCTTGTTTTGTGTTGGGGATTGTGGGTGGTTATTTCCTGTCTCTGTGTTTGTGTTCTGCACCAGCTAGGACTGTGACGGTTTGTTCTTTTGTTATTTTGTATAGTGTATTGTTTAGTGTTGATTAAATTCATTATGGAAAATTACCACGCTGCGTATTGGTCCTCTGATCCTTCTCGCCTCTCCTCGTCTGAGGAGGAGGACGACTTAGACTGCCGTTACAGAACCACCCACCAAACAAGGATCAAGCAGCGTGGCAACGGGCAGCAGCGACAGCAGCAGCGGTACCAGGAGGAATGGTCATGGGAGCAAATATTTAACGGAGAAGGACCCTGGGCTAAGGTTGGAGAATATCGCCGCTCTCGGGAAGAGATGGAGGCAGCTAAAGCCCAGGAGCGGTGGCCTGAGGAGGCAGCACGGAAGCGGGGCTGGAAGCCCGTGAAGAAACCCCAAAAATGTATTGGGGGGGGGGGGGGGGGTAAAGGGTAGTGTGGCGAGGGCAGGTAGGAAACCTGTGCCCACTTCACATGCTTACCGTGGAGAGCAGGAGTACGGGCAGACACCGTGTTATGCGGAAGAGTGCACGGTGTCTCCTGTACGGGTGCATAGCCCGGTGCGGGTTATTCCACCTCCCAGCACTGGGCGGGCTAGAGTGAGCATTGAGCCAAGTGCCATGAAGCCGGCTCTACATATCTGGCCTCCAGTACGTCTTCTCGGGCCGGTGTACATGGCACCAGCCTTACGCATGGTGTCCCCGGTTCGCCAACACAGCCCAGTGCGGGTTATTCCACCTCCCCGCGCTGGACGGGCTACGGGGAGCATGCAACCAGGTAAGGTTGGGCAGGCTCAGTGCTCAAGGGAGCCAGTACGCCTGCACGGTCCGGTATATCCGGCGCTACCTTCCCGCTCCAGCCCAGTACCACCAGTGCCTACACCACGCACCAGGCTTCCAGTGCGTCTCCAGAGCCTTGTTCCTCCTCCACGCACTCTCCCTGTGGTGTGTGTCTCCAGCTCGGTACCACCAGTTCCGGTACCACGCACCAGGCCTATAGTGCGCCTCGAGAGTCCAGTGTGCCCTGTTCCTGCTCCTCTCACTCGCCCTGAGGTGCGTGCCCTCAGCCCGGTACCTCCAGTTCTGGTACCACGCACCAGGCCTATTGTGCGCATCGAGAGTCCAGTGTGCCCTGTTCCTGCTCCCTGCACTAGCCTTGAGGTGCGTGACTTCAGTCCGGTACACCAGTTCCGTCACCACGCACCAGGCCTACTGTGCGCCTCAGCAGGTCAGAGTCGGCCGTCTGCACAACGCCGCCTGTACTGCTCGTCTGCCCAGCACCGTCTGAGCTGCCTGTCTGCCCAGCGCCGTCTGAGCCATCCGTCTGCCCAGCGCCGTCTGAGCCATCCGTCTGCCCAGCGCCGTCTGAGCCATCCGTCTGCCCAGCGCCGTCTGAGCCATCCGTCTGCCCAGCGCCGTCTGAGCCATCCGTCTGCCCAGCGCCGTCTGAGCCATCCGTCTGCCCAGCGCCGTCTGAGCCATCCGTCTGCCCAGCGCCGTCTGAGCCATCCGTCTGCCCAGCGCCGTCTGAGCCATCTGTCTGCCCAGCGCCGTCTGAGCCTCCTGTCTGCCCAGCGCCGTCTGAGCCTCCTGTCTGCCCAGCGCCGTCTGAGCCTCCTGTCTGCCCAGCGCCGTCTGAGCCTCCTGTCTGCCCAGCGCCGTCTGAGCCATCTGTCTGCCCAGCGCCGTCTGAGCCATCTGTCTGCCCAGCGCCATTAGAGCCGCCCGTCTGTCCCGAGCCATTAGAGCCGTCCGTCAGTCAGGAGCCACTAGAGCCGTCCGTCAGTCAGGAGCCGCCAGAGCCGCCAGCCAGTCAGGAGCCGCCAGAGCCGCCAGCCAGTCAGGAGCCGCCAGCCAGTCAGGAGCTGCCAGAGCTGCCCTCCAGTCATGAGCTGCCCTCCAGTCATGAGCTGCCCTCCAGTCATGAGCTGCCCTCCAGTCATGAGCTGCCCTCCAGTCATGAGCTGCCCTCCAGTCATGAGCTGCCCTTCCAGTCATGGGCTGCCCTACAGTCATGAGCTGCCCTACATCCATGAGCTGCCCTCCAGTCATGAGCTGCCCTCCAGTCAAGAGCTGCCCTCCAGTCAAGAGCTGCCCTCCAGTCAAGAGCTGCCCTCCAGTCATGAGCTGCCCTCCAGTCATGAGCTGCCCTCCAGTCATGAGCTGCCCTCCAGTCATGAGCTGCCACTCAGTCCGGAGCTGCCACTCAGTCCGGAGCTGCCACCCAGTCCGGAGCTGCCACCCAGTCCAGAGCTGCCACTCAGTCCGGAGCTGCCATTAGTCCAGAGTTGTCCCTCTGTCCTAAGCTACTTCTCTGTCCGGATTGATTTCTCTGTCCTGAGCTACCTTTCTGTCCTGAGCTACCTCTCTGGCCTGAGCTACCTCTCGTTCTTGAGTTGTCTCCTCTATTTAGGAGGGGCCTTGGTGAAGGTTCCTGGACCATGGTCGGGGGCGAGGGTCGCCACTCAAAGGATGCTAAGGAGGGGGACAAAGACAGTGGTGGAGTGGTGTCCTCGTCCACCGCCGGAGCCGCCACCGCGGACAGATGCCCACCCAGACCCTCCCCTTGAGTTTTAGGGGTGCGCCCGTAGTTCGCACCTTGAGGGGGGGGGGGGTTCTGTCACGTTCCTGACCTGTTTTCTGTTGTTTTGTATGTGTTTAGTTGGTCAGGGCGTGAGTTGGGGTGGGTATTCTATGTTGTGTGTCTAGTTTGTCTGTTTCTATGTTCAGCCTGATATGGTTCTCAATCAGAGACAGCTGTCAATCGTTGTCCCTTATTGAGAATCATATATAGGTGGCTTGTTTTGTGTTGGGGATTGTGGGTGGTTATTTCCTGTCTCTGTGTTTGTGTTCTGCACCAGCTAGGACTGTGATGGTATGTTCTTTTGTTATTTTGTATAGTGTATTGTTTAGTGTTGATTAAATTCATTATGGAAAATTACCACGCTGCGTATTGGTCCTCTGATCCTTCTCGCTTCTCCTCGTCTGAGGAGGAGGACGACTTAGACTGCCGTTACAGCTTCCTTGGTGGTGCCCCTTGCTGAGTGGTTTTGCAGACTCTGGGGCCTTTCAGAACACGTGTAAATATACTATCATGTGACAGATCATGTGACACTTAGATTGCACACAGGTGGACTTTATTTAATTAATTATGTGACTTCTGAAGGTAACTGGTTGCAACAGATCTTATTTAGGTACTTCATAGCAATGGGGGTGATTACATATGCATGGACCACTTTTCTGTTGTTTATTTTTTAGAATCTTTTGAAACAAGTAATTTTTTTCATTTCACTTCACCGCTCTAGCGGTGTGGCTAAAATAGCCAAATCCACTCATTTGATGGGGTGTCCACATACTTTGTATATACAGTATAGTGTTTATCTTAAAGCCATGCCCCTACTAAGCCACACCTCCACTCTAGGGTGCCTCCAGGAACCCATTGCTACATTGAACCATGAAATGTTCCTCCAAGAAGCCCTGAACTAACTCAAGGTGCAAATATGAACCATTGAGTAGTAATGGTTCCTTGAGGAAATTGAGGGGTTCCTTGAGGATCTCCAGGGTTCCTCGAGTCACCAATATTTCTAAGAGTGAACTTTTGACAAGAACCCTATGCTAATAGGGTGTCATCTGAGGCACAACTTTGGTTATTTTCTATAGGGCTTGGAGCCCGTTAGAGGTGCAGTGGTTTTAGCCATCTTGACCACAACGATACCACAATATATTCAAGTTTCTATCGCTATAACAGACGCCGTTGGAGGTCATAGAACCTGTGGATTCTGTCTGATTCTCCCATCCACTGCTAATTCATTATAGATATGCAGGATATTCTGCATATTTCTATGTCTTAGGGTTTCTGTGATGGAGGCTTGTTTCTATAATACATTGGTAGGCTGCATTACATTTTTTAATTTCCAATGTGTTATAATTTTTCACCTTTTGGCTGCTTTTTAAGTCTTGGGTTGATAAACACCTGGTCTTTTTCCAAATCCTAAACATCCATCCCTCCCTATCCTGCTCCTCCCGCTCCCTCTATCCCTCCCTCTCCACCTGACTCTCTCCTCTTGGCGCTGGTTTTGTTTTCCCACTGGGAATAGCGTAACTCCCTGCCAAATCCGCCCAGTTCATCCTATTGATTCTACCCTGGGCCTGCTCTGCACGCACACTAGAGCTCCATTTGAATGCTCCAGCCCAGTACAGTACTCTGCCGTCAGACCCGCCAGCTATGTGCCATCAGACTCGACTCAGCCGCGTGCGGCTCGTTCATTTCTAGTCGCGTCTGTCTCATGTTGGCTGTCTTGAGACAAATGAGACATAAATGAAACTGATGATGAGATTGTTTCATTCTTGAGCATGCAGCGATACAAGCATTGCGCACAGGTCTACAACATAGACCTATAACAAACCACGCCTCAAACTGCTATCTTAGACAGGCAGTTTAAAATGTGCTTTCTATTTCCTAACGGAGGATGATGTCTGGATCAGCGGACGAGCTGGCCAATCAGTGGTCTATTCACATTCATATTTTTCATGACCAGAATACGCCACACAGTTCTGTTGTTGTTGTATGCCAACACCATTCTAACAAATAAGCATAGGTCATTCCAAAATAATCGAAGGAAAACTATTTCAGTCATATTGTAATTGTAATTGTAATAGGTAAAATTTCATGGAAATATGGAAACACTGGACAGTTATTTTAACACCTTTTCTCAAATAATAACAAGTTAATAACTGCACCATTTATTTAATGTTCTGATTGCACAAACATTATTTATATTCGGCTGCTGATCTTTAAAAAATGCCATTGCTTTATTGCGCTAATAATTCCCTCTGTGTGCATATTAACCTTTATGTCATGGCATAATGGAACATCTAATTGGCCAGAGTCTAAGGTGTCAGAGCACCTGCTACAAGTAATTTAGATGCATTTCAGGAAATAAAGTTTCCTTTGGACAGGAGTACATTAAAAACCAATTACTTTGATTCGGGTTAATAAAAATAATGAGTTCTGAAGCACTGTGAAGACTATAATGTGTTGGACATCCTGGTCCCTAATCACATCAAGCATCATTATACAATGACACCATTGATTTGACTTTGATATGAACATCGTCAGAGGTGATCTCTCTGATGAAAGCTATGTTGAATAGGTCTTTATCGGTCATATCATATTCTATTACTAGTAGGCTATCACCACCAAAGCCAAGGCGCATCTCTCTCTCTCTCTCTCTCTCTCTCTCTCTCTCTCTCTCTCTCTCTCTCTCTCTCTCTCTCTCTCTCTCTCTCTCTCTCTCTCTCTCTCTCTCTCTCTCTCTCTCTCTCTCTCTCTCTCTCTCTCTCTCTCTCTCTCTCTCTCTCTCTCTCTCTCTCTCTCTCTCTCTCTCTCTCTCTCTCTCTCTCTCTCGTTCTCAGCTCTCGCTCTCGTCTCTCTCTTGCGTTCGCGTTCTCTCACAGTATTCCTCTCATCCGGGCGTACATTCGGCAGGTCGGCTTCGATACAGCTCCTCTCCTATGTGGTGGCTCCCGCGACCAGCTCCTTGAACGTGAACAGTTAAGCTGAAGAGCGCTTTTCTAAATACCACGAAAATCTCACCGACTTTGGGGGGAGTTGGTCCTCGGTTGGATAAGGTTTTCCCGCTCCGTGAGTTGGACCCAAATCTCTAACTATACCAGCAATGGATACTTGGCTTGGCTTCTGCCCAGGCTTGCACTTAACTCTGTGTACCTGGCTTCTGATCTCCGCTCATACCCAGCTAAATGCCAAGGCGGAGATAACTTGCGCATCGTGCCAGTCGCCGGTCCAGCTACACCTGAAGGAATTACAGCTGGATACCGGTACGCACGCGGCTGATGGTACGAGGCAGGCGGCCAAAGCTCTGGAACAGGTCCGGCTGGAGTACCAGCTACTCGGAGTTACTGACCAAAATACTGGAGTACCAAGCGACACCCAACAGGCAGGTGTTCTCGTGGATGAGCCGAGATTCACTAGCGATGGAGTTACCCCAAAAGTCGCTCTGGAAGATTTAACTGGGTCTAGTGAAAACGAAGAAAGGTACCGTGGTGAATATAATATTGGGGTGGATGATTTGGGTAAGATCAAGGATGGTGCTGTGGATGTTGCGTTACGGAGAGCGAAGCGAAGCGGTCCCGAACCCCCCGAGTTTAGGGAGAGCCTTAGGACCGGTGGCCCCGGTTTAGAAGGAGAGACATCGGATGAGAGAAGGAGTCCTGGTCCGTTACTGGACGGACACAGACTGGGCCGATCCGAATTCAAGTGGAACAGGGACGAGGGTCGAGGGACTTCCAGAGGAGATGATCCCAAACTAAGCAGCGCTACTTTCGCCTTGACCGGGGACTCAGCGCATAACCACGCAGTGGTTTACTGGTCGGGGCAAAACAGCAGCGTAAGTGATGATTATTCACCATTTGTCATGTGTGTTTGTATTTCACAAAATAAACAATGTTATATTATGAAGCACTACGTTTCGTCAAGGACTGTAAAGGCTTATTATATCCAAACTGTGCTGCGCACGGAAATATTCGCTTGTTTTAGCGAGTTGTTTGGCCACTGTAACAGGTGCATTGGTTCAGTTGCGCACAATAGGGCACTATGTCCCACATAGGTTTCAGCACCTCCAGAAGCATTCGGGGCCCGGTTGGACTGGTATTGCTATTGCACACGGAGATATGCTTGATTGCAGCAGACTCCGTGCCCGTGCTATACTGATAGCAGCATTGCTTCACATAGCGGTTGGAAAACACTCACTATACTTGCGCCTTTAGGTTACTCTGACAGGTGAATTCCACTATTTTTAGATTATTTATATGTAATGAATACGACTGAAATACATTATAATCGTTAACGTGTCCTGTATTTTGCAATATGTTTTGTTATAGATCTTGTATAGGTCGCTTTGGCTTTTTCATGCAATCTCGGCTAATTGATTGGGCAGATTTGTAAATATTTTTGACGGGGATTTAAATTATTTTAACTCTTTACTTGTAATAACGAAATTTCGCATCGAATGAAAGCAAACCTATGTGGTCCTCTGAATTGCTGGCTTGTTCCTGTTGCTTCTATGTTCACAATTCCTTTACAAAAGCTATAGATTTAATAGGCCTAGTTTAATAGCTATATTCAATACCTATGAATTATGTGGACTTTATATGCATATTTACCATTTATATGGATTTTTAAAATAAATTAATCTGAAAACTGTCATCATGCCAGAGTAAATTATATTCAGAATAATGCCTCGCTCCCCAAATTAGTAATCGGTGCACTTGTTACCTGCACTTACACAGACACTCCAAAGGGTGGCGTACAATGTACGAGAGACTATCATTATGCTTCTTAAAAGCAGCATCTGCAATTGTGTAGGGATACAGAGCCTGAGACAATGGTCTCTCGTGGAATCAGGGGCAATGAAATCATCCAGGGAAGGACCCTTGTGAAGCCTGAATATCCCGAGCAAACATTCACAGCACTTAGAACTCTGTTCTCAATATGCCTTGGCCTTAGGATCAATACCTGTGGTGATGGTCAATAATACAATTACATTGATTGGCAGGCTATGAGCCTGTAATAGCAGCTTTACAACCGCACAGAGGAGAACTGATAGGTCATATCTGATTTTGGTCTATAAATGTCGTTCTGACACCAAAATCTGTCCGTCTACATAAGGGTATTCATTGGTGATGCACTACAACCTGTCTCATCCTCTGTGAGTGAAGACAGCTTGTACTTTAACTGAGGTCACAATGGAACGTGTAGGTCATGTTAATGCCAGGGCATGTCCTTGTTCTGGCTAATACTGCAGGCTACTAATACATGAATGGCTGTTATGACACAGATGAATCATCTCCCTGTAGCAGCCAGATCATTCCATCCCAGTTTTATTTTGACATGGCTGGAATACTGACATGATTTCATCCCCCCTAAAAGGGCTTAGAGGCCTTCATTTGAAACAGAATAATAAGGCGAAATGAATAGAAGTGATTTCCTCAACCGTGCAGACTCAGAGCAGAGAAAACCACTGGGCTCTTTTTTAAAAATCCTTCTTACATGTTTCTTTTGTTGTTGTGTCTGCCTCTTTTTGCTTGATTTCATTTGGCTGAACCCCCCCCCCCCCGAATCCCTCAGTTTCAGTCCTCTGTCTGAAATGACTATGACACGCTGCATGAACTTGTTTTTTAACTCGCAGTGATGGCTGCGGCGGTTTGGGGACGTTTGTGTGTGTGTGTGTGTGTGTGAGTGTGAGTGTGTGTGCGGACTCTGTGTGTATGTGTGTATGCGCTTGGCTCTGTGTGTGTGAGACAGGTTTTCTGGGTGTGTTGTCTACCTCAGCCAGCCCAACTCCCTGCCTCCGTTTCCCCCTAGCTGTAAATCTGTAATAATTATCTTGAAGACGGAAACAGGTATCCATTTTGAAATATTCTCTTCTTGCCAGATGAGGGGGACTGACTGCCTACTGAATGTTTTCTCCAGCTCTCAGACACTAGTACTGGGCTACTTTATCTTCGTTGGGCTTTAGATCCTGATTGTATGGGTGATGAATTAAGCCCTCAAGGACGGCCTGATGGAGCCTGAAGTGCTCTAACTCTAACTTAACCACAGCAGTTGGGGTCGGTGTGTGTGTGTGTGTGGCGGAACGTGTGTGGGTGGCTGAACGAGTCTACTCTGGCCTCACCCATGCATTCACTCAGTTGCCGTTGTGCCACCACACTCCCTTTCCTTCTTTTACTTTTTTTAAAACTTCTACCCAGAATGCTGTGCTTGTGCTGCCTGAGCCATGTTGTGCCCTGTGCCACTACTCCTCTAGGATGACATGGGTAGAAGTGGTGTTATGGTGTGTTATGTTCCCCAAGGCAGGTTGTACCCTCTGAGGCGTGTAGACAAGGCTAATGTGGTCTCTTCTCTGTCTGTCTGTTTGTCTGTCTGTCTGTGTGCCTGAGCCCTGGGTGGATACTAGCCTAGCCTAGACTCCCTATGGGGAGAGAGATGGGCAGAGTGTCGAGTTTCTCAGTCTCAGTGGTGTTTATGAATATAATGGCAGGGTTCCTTCTTCTTGCCAGTGTGGATACAAAATGGCCGCCATTATTGTGCTTCATGCTGATCGTTACTATCATAAAAGCCACTTTCATAAGTGATTTTCAACCTTGATAATGTATTTCATCCATCCACTTGCTTTTGATGTCGATGCTTCCAGTAATGCACTTCGCTGGTAGTGAATATCTACATATACGTCAATAGTGCAGGAAAATCTGCCAGCCATGGCAGGATCTATGGCCATATTTTTATCTTGATGTTTTTTCTTCATGATGCAACACACGGTCTTCTCTTTGTTCTTCATACATCCAGTGGGGAAAATCTAAATATGAATTTGCATAAGATGCAGAGTGGGACTCTGTGAGTGGTCTTTAATGTAAGAAGAGTTCATTATAAATCTGGCAGGTTATCGACGTAGTGAGCTGATCTTTTGAGATGCCTACATCTCTTTCAGAGAGCTAATAGGCAAAACACATACTGTACAAGTGGAGGTCTTTCATACACAATTAGTAACCATACTGTAGGCATACTGTACAGACCATAATTGGAGACATTTAATTTCTTCAATAATTGCAGTACATTTAGTAGACTCAAGCACCTGACTCTTCAACCTGAAAAAAGGAATATGCTGGTACACATGGATTCTTCCCCTCGAAATAAACTGAACTAAACTGAAATTAATTTTACTAAACTGAATTTCATTGAACTGAACTGAAATTAACTTCCTTAAGTCAACAACATCCACTCGTCTCGAAAAATATTGTTGTTCGCCAACCCCCATACTGCACCCACCAACAGTGAGGAGAGGGTGGTGTAGTTGGTTGGCATATCTAAACACAGCTTTGGCATCCATGCAGAGGCCTGGAACATGATTTAGGATGTACACAGGGGGCTTGTTCCGAGCCCCGTCTGTGTCTCGTCTCACCACTTGGATGGCTTCCCTTCCATTTAGTGATGCTAATGGATTATAAAGTGGCACTATTTTGCTACCTATTGCTATGGAGGAACTAGCATCTCTGGAGGAAGAAGGGAAGAGAGGAGGATAGGATGGGGTGTCATAAATAATGCACTCTTCCAAAGGGACTCTTCCTCTTTTCATACTTCCATCCCCTCCCCTCTTCATCTACTTTGTGTTTACAAATGTGTTTTCCCAGCCCTTGTTTCCTCTCCGAAGTGGAAGTAGTGGAGCTTGGTGGCAAGACTCCATGTGCCGCCACGACTAGACGGAGGATTTGTCTTGACTTGCCCCCCAGAGCTAATGTCTTGGCCGGGATTCCAGATGGGGCACTTGGCCCAACCTTTTCAGGCTAGCGCCGAGCTGTGTGTTTGTGTTTAGCATCTTGTTTAGTCGCTTTAACAAGATTGACTACATGCATGTCATTTATTATTTAGTTAATGGACTGGATTGAGAGAAACATGTGAAAGGCGATGGAATTATAACTAGTGTCCTCATTTTACCTTAGTGAACTTTTCCTGGTCGGGCCAGGTCATGAAACTCCTTGTGAAAACTGCTCTCCAAGACTTACCGATGAAGGTAGTTTAATGTAACTAAAGTTGGCTTATTAGCGTTTGATAGCCACACATTTACCCAGTATGCCTGCATTACAACACATTCAGGGTCAATTACAATCACATTACATAGCAGCTGCTGTTGTAACAGAGCAACATCTAAGACCACAGAAGTCACTAAAAGCCTTGAGACTCATGTCTCCTGCATGGCTCGGAGCTACCCATTGGATGAAAGGTGTTGAAGGCAGCCAATCATCAAGCTAATGGTCTCATTGTGTTTCCTGTACCATCACCACGGTAGCGGTACTAGAGTAGACCTTGGTGGAAGGATACGTTAAGACTGTTTGACTTGAGTGTAATCATACGCTTGGCCACTGATCCCTTTCTGCTGTATAAGGGTGTCGACAGATCACAGAGCCGCATGTCTGTGTGTGTGTGTGTGTGTGTGTGTGAGTTTGTGTGTTAGAGAGAGTCTGTGTGTAGGTGTTAATAACATTAATATAAAAGAGTGTCAAATGTGATTTGGTTTGCTCTTTATTCTATTAAACCTCTTTTCCCACAGAGGGTATCTCAGGATAAAGTAGGGGCCGACCGTGACATTGTCTCTGGCTCTCTAACCGCTGATCCCAGGACAGTTTGGATGGTAGTGGTTGGACTGTCGTAGTCTGACTCTCTCTAGTTCTCTAACAGCTGATCTCAGACCAGTTTTGCATGGTAGTGGTTGGACTGTGTGGTGCAGTGTAGTAGGTAGATCGAAGTAGGTGGTATATGCAGCATGCTCCCCCTGGGCATAGAGTCTTGACCTTTACCACCGTTGTTTAGGCAAAGTGGGATACCTTGTAACGTTGATCTCTCTTGGCATTTCCTGAATGTTAGCACATTAGGCAGAACGCAATGACTAAGTAATGATGTCAGAGAGGATGTTGAGGGGGAGATCACCTACCTCTCTCTCTCTCCCTCACACTCACTCTCCCTCTGTCTCTCTCACACACGCAAACACTCTTTCCCTCCCCCTTCCTCTTTCTGTCACTCTCTCCCTCTCTTTCTCACTCAGTCGGGTGAATGGTGTCACGGTTGTGAAGGGTTGCCGTTGATGCAGACTAATAATGACATACTGTATTATACCCCAGACCCACACTCAATTAACACACTGTCTAATTAAAATGATCTTATCTATGAAAAAGACTGCGAATGGCCGTAAAACGGGGCCACGCCACATAGACTTTACTGTCCCCTTCTTCTCTTTTTTATTCACATTTAGATTTTAATGATAATAACCTGCGTTAACATCGGCCATTACCAAACATATTGTGTTAGCATCTTTCATTTAGTGGAGGGAAATATAGGTGGCTTGATGATAGGAGATTTGCTAACAGAGTCAGTCTGGGTAAGCAAGCAATATGTGACTTTGAACTCCTGTCTCTCCATTGTATTAGCTAAAGGAAGACTATTCTTCTCCTCTCTCTCTCTCTCTCTCTCTCTCTCTCTCTCTCTCTCTCTCTCTCTCTCTCTCTCTCTCTCTCTCTCTCTCTCTCTCTCTCTCTCTCTCTCTCTCTCTCTCTCTCTCTCTCTCTCTCTCTCTCTCTCTCTCTCTCTCTCTCTCTCTCTCTCTCTCTCTCTCTCTCTCTCTCTCTCTCTCTCTCTCTCTCAATTCGCTTTATTGGCATGACGTAACGATGTACATTTTGCCAAAGGTTATTTTGGATATTTACAATATAAAATAAATAAAAATGACAATCAAAATTGTCAACGGGACAACAGTAACAACAATAACCAAGGGTCAAAATAACCATATATTGAAAAATAACAATAAGCATACAGTAGAGTACATGTGCAGGTTGATTGGTCTGTCAGACACTGTCCCTCAACTTATGGCAGGCAGCAATGTAGTGCGCTGCCAACCCACAGCTCTCTGCGTCCTCCCCCAACAGGATGGGTAGCCTATCCTCATCAGAGAGGTCTTTGAAACCTTGAATAAGGGTTTCAAATTTGGGAAAATGACACGCTTTAATTGTTTTATATTTTTGACATTTTGTCAGGAAATGCAGCTCCGTCTCAGGTTCTGATGTTGTGCAGTGGCTGCACAGCATTTCCTCTACTGGGAGCCAGATTTTCCTGTGTCTACCCTTCTCAATGGCAAGGCTGTGCTCACTGAGCCTGTACTTTGTCAAGGTTTTTCTAAGATTTTGATCAGTAACCATGGTATATTTAGTCACGGTGTACTGTCGATTTAGGGCCAGATAGCACTGCATTTTGCTTTCTGTTTGTGCTTGTGTTTCCCAATAAGCAATGTAGTTTTGTTTTGACTGTGTTGTAATTTGGTTTATTCTGATTGATTGGACGTTCTGGTCCTGAGGCTTCTGTGTGTTAGTAGAACAGGTTTGTGAACTCAGCCCCATGACCAACTGGATGAGGGGACTCTTTTCTTTGCTCAGCTCTTGGCATTGCAGGGCTTGGTAATGATATGAGATTTTAGATGTTTCCAAAACTTAACTGCTCTTTTTTGAGTTTTTATTATTACTGGATATTGGCCTAATTCTGGCTTGCATGCATTGTTTGTAGTTTTCCTCTGGACAGGTAGGAGAATCTTACAGAACTCTACATGCAGGGTTTCAATGGGTGTTTGTAACGGCTGTCGTAGTCGTTCTCCTCCTCAGACGAGGAGGAGCATGGATCGGACCAAGATGCGGATTGGTAAGTATTCATTATTTAATGGAAAAACAACAAACACTACAAAATACAAAAACCAACAAACGTGACTAACCCGAAACAGTCCTGTGTGGCCCAAACACTGACACAGGAACAAACACCCACAAAACACAAGTGAAACCCAGGCTGCCTTAGCATGACTCTCAATCAGGGACAACGATTGACAGCTGTCTCTGATTGAGAATCATACCAGGCCGAACACAAAATCCCAACATAGAAAATCAAACCTAGACCAACCCACCCAACTCACGCCCTGACCAACTAAAACAAATACATGACAAAGGAAAACAGGTCAGGAACGTGACAATTTTTCAGAAATGTTTTATGATGAGTAATTAGGTATTTGACGTTGGTGTCTGTAAATATTATGGCTGCTTTCGGTGCAATTTCTGATTGTAGATGAAATGTAAACTATGATTTATACCTGAAATATGCAAATTTTTTGAACAAAACATATGCTATACAATAAATATGTTATCAGAATGTCATCTGATGAAGTTGTTTAACTCCCTGAGATCTGGATCTTCTCTGGAAAATCATTATTTTAGTCTTTCTGGGGTTTACTGCCAGGGCCCAGGTCTGGCAGTACTGCTCTAGCAGGTCCAGGCTCTGCTGTAGGCCATGTGCTGTGGGTGACAGCAGACATAGGTCATCTGTGAACAGTAGGCATTTAACTTCTGAATTGTGGAGACTGACCAGGGGCTGAGGATTTTTCTAGAATAGTGGCCAATTCGTTAATGAAATATTGAAGAGTGCAGGGCTCAGATTGCAACCCTGGCGAAGGCCCCGCCCCTGGTTAAAGAATTCTGTTCTTTTCTTGACAATTTTAATGCTGCACGTATTGCCAGTATACATTGATTTACTTATGTCATGTGTTTTACCCCCTACACCACTTTCAATAACTTTGTAGAACAGTCCTGCATACCAAATAGAATCAAATGCTTTTTGGAAGTCGATAAAGAAAGCGTATATTTTGGTATTATTTTGGTGGACATGTTTATCTATCAGCGTGTGTAGGGTGTAAATATGATCAGTTGTGCGATGTTTTGGTATAAATCCAATTTGGCTTTTACTCAAGACATTGTGCTTATTAAGGAAATTTAGAACTCTTACATTGATAATACTACAGAAAACCTTCCCCAGGTTACTGTTCACACAAATGCCTCTGTAATTGTTAGGGTCAAATTTTGTCTCCGTTCTTAAAGATTAGGGTTATGAGTCCTTGATTCCAGATGTCAGGGAAATAACCTACACTCAGGATCAAACTAAACAGTTTTAATATAGCCAATTGAAATTTTGCACTAGTGAGTTTGAGCATCTCATTTAGGATGACATCAGGTCCGCATGCCTTTTTAATTTTGAGAGCCTAACGTTTCTTATAGAGCTCCTGGTCAGTAATTGGGGAGTCCAGTGGATTTTGATTGTCCTTTATAGCTTTTTCGAATACATTCAAATTCTCATGAATTTGGCGTTGTTCTGCGTTTGTGTCAATTTGAACGGTGTTGTAGAGTGTTTTAAAATGGGTTGTCCATATGTCACCATTTTGTATCGCTAATTGTATCGCTGTTTTTTTCCAATTTTGCCAGAAGTTGTTTGTGTTTATGGACACCTCAATTAGTGTCAGCTGCTTGCTGTTGTACTGTGCTTTTTTGGTTCTGAGTGTACGTTTATAGAGTTTTAAAGTCTCACAGTAATGAAGGCGTAATTCACCATTATTTGGGTCTCTGTGCGTTTGGTTGGATAGTGTTCTAAGTTTTTTCCTTATAATTTTACAATCTTCATCAAACCAGTTGTCATCTGTGATCTTTTTTGTTTTGTTTTTTATCAATTTCAATTGTGCTTCATTTGCCGTTTGCCTGAATATATAGTTGATGTTTTGTACTGCTAGATTGATGCCTTCTTTACTGTGATTGAATATGGTATCCAGAAAGTTATCTAAGAGTGTTTGGACATTTTGGTTACAGGTTGCTTTCTGGTATTCTTCTGTGCTGTTTTGAGCCGATCTGTATTAATTTCTGAGGTTGTACAGCTTACTGGGCTGTGAATGTGTGGTTCTTTCCATGTCTGTTCTTTTGAGGAACAACGTAATTTGGCTGTGATCAGACAGAGGTGTTAGTGGCTTGACAGTGAATGAGCTGAGAGAAAAAGGGTCAATGTCTGTGATCATATAGTCTACTGTACTGTGGCCAAGAGGTGAGCAGTAGGTGAATCTCCCCAAAGAGTCCCCTGGTAACCTACCATTGACAAAGTACAGACCCAGGCTTCTACAGAGCTGCAACAGATCCCTTCCGTTTTTGTTGACGGTGCTGTCACGGTTGTTTCTATGGGGGAGATTAAGACAGTTAGAAACAGTATGGCCTGTAATAAAGCTGTCCCCTCATGTGCTCGTTAGATCAGGTAGTGTTCCTGTGCGCGCGTTTGTGTCCCCACAGATGAGCACATTTCCCTGGGCCTGGAAATGGCACGTATCTTCCTCAAGGGTGGGGAAGATCTCCTCTGAGTAATATGGGGATTTTGAGAGGGGGGGGGGGGGATATATATTGCGCAAAGGAACACATATTTTTCTGTCAGTACAAGTTATTTTTTCAGATTTAACCAAATGTGATATTTGCCAATTTTGAGGGTATCAATTAGATGTTGTAGTTCGGATTTGTACCAAATGATCAGTCCTCCAGAGTCTCTGCCTCTATTGACAGAGCTGTGTTTTTGTGACGGCACAATTACCTCTCTGTAGCCTGTGGGGGAGTGAGTGACAATGTCAGCCTTACACCATGTCCCCTGCAGAATGATGACGTCAACATCTTTAAGATTTTTGTTGAACTCCAGTGCTAAACGGTTGTGAAGGGTTGCCGTTGATGCAGACTAATAATGACATACTGTATTATACCCCAGGACCCACACTCAATTAACACACTGTCTAATTAAAATGATCTTATCTATGAAAAAGACTGCGAATGGCCGTAAAACGGGGCCACGCCACATAGACTTTACTGTCCCCTTCTTCTCTTTTTTATTCACATTTAGATTTTAATGATAATAACCTGCGTTAACATCGGCCATTACCAAACATATCGTGTAAGCATCTTTCATTTAGTGGAGGGAAATAGATGTGGCTTGATGATGGGAGATTTGCTAACAGAGTTAGTCTTGGTAAGCAAGCAGTATGTGACTTTGAACTCCCATCTCTCCATTGTATTTGCTAAAGGAAGACTATTCCAATCTCCTCTCTCTCTCTCTCTCTCTCTCTCTCTCTCTCTCTCTCTCTCTCTCTCTCTCTCTCTCTCTCTCTCTCTCTCTCTCTCTCTCTCTCTCCCTCTCTCTCTCTCTCTCTCTCTCTCTCCTCTCTCTCCCTCTCTCTCTCTCTCTCTCTCTCCCTCTCTCTCTCTCTCTCTCTCTCTCATCCTCATGAAAGTAGCCTCTAAAAATAGCCACTCCCTCTACGCATTCACACATTTTAATTTGTACTAACGTTTTAAGAGAAGTAAAGACGAGCTTGGTTTGAAACCTAATAATACAACAGTGCTCAGTAAAACAGAGAGAGAGTGTTTATATATATCAATGCATTATTCATTTGCCTTCTCTTTAGAGGAGTTTCGCTGCGTGGGAGGGGCATCAGAAAATGAGCTAGCTAGGTGTGTTTTTACACAATGCTTTTACACAATGTGTGATTGTTATGAATGAAAAGGGCCTGGAGTTATCCCTGACCGGTTATCCCAATCAGGAGATACTTTGGGCCCTTGTGATAGCCTGTACTTAGGGCCTGAGGCAAAACTCTCGGCCCTGTATACACGAAAAGGGCCTCAAGTTTATCCCTGACCGCGTGACCCAACCAGGAAATACTCTGGGCCCTTGTGATAGCCTTTAATAAATAAGGCCCACAGTTTAATCAAGTCAGGAAACGCTCCAGGGCCTAGTCATGAAAACACTTCACCACTAGACAGGCGTTGGGAATCTTATGAAGGCCTTGTGTGAACAATGCCCTTAGGCAAGCTGTTAATTGCTTCTAAAGCTCTTTGATACAGTATGTAGGCTAGCACCTGTCTGCTCCTTTGGAAAACAGCCTATTTCTACCTCCAGACAGTTTACATAAACACAGGGGGGTTGTTACTGCTTTCCTTATGTATCTGGTTATTGGCTGTGTATGGCTGGGTCCCACATGACACCCAATTCCCTGTGTAGTGCACATATAGCTCTGGTCAAAAGTAGTGCACTATATAGGGGATATGGTGTCACTTGGGACTCATTCTTGCAGGCCTCAATAAAGAGATGAGGAACTTGCCAGATATCCTGGTTTGTCTGGGTGTGTGCCTTGAAGTTTCCTCAGTCCCCAGATTATGAATAGCTTCTACCACTGTTGCTATTGAGATGTGAGGCCATATGTGGGAAATGATGATGCAACTTTGTTTTAATGAGGGAATGTGATATGCTGTTAGTTGATTATACAGCGGTAGCATTACTTAACAAGTTTGGTGGTAAATTGCTGAATGAGAGGTTGACACACACACACACACACACACACACACACACACACACACACACACACACACACACACACACACACACACACACACACAAGCTAGTAGTAAGCTAGCCACTGCTAGCGGTCATCAGCTACCTCTAGGACGGACAACTCTCGCCAGTCTGCACAGCGTGACTCAAACCAGAGCAAATCTGACTTATTTTTCTCCATAATCTCCGGATTCCCACCGCAAGCTCTGAACTTTTTTTTTCTTCTTTCACCTGGATCATCGCAGCTAGCTAGCTGCTATTCGAGTGGCCACTCCTGGCCACTCCACTGTCCCGAAGCAAGAACCAATTAACCTGGAGCTAGCATTGCTAGGCCCATCTCCCGGCTCGCCAAAGAGGTCCATCAGCCACTCCTTGGGCTACAATACCTATTTTGCCAACTGGCCTGAACCCCCGCCGACCCATCACGACTGGACCACCAACGTGATTCACCCGATGGCGTTTTCTCAACTGGCTCTGCCGTCGCGTTGTCCCCTGAATGCCCATCCGCTAGCATGCTAGACGCGGCCCGCTACCTGTCCAGAGCACATCAGATGTTAGCTTAAGAGGCCCACCGGACAAATTCTTTGGCTACTATACCTATTTTGCCAATTGGCCTGGTTTACCACACGGAGCCCTGCTGATCCGTCTGCCGACGTAACAGCACGAGGGGGCCACAAAATACTTTCTTCCGTAGCGACGTCCCTCCAAGGCCCTTCTGTTAGCTTGCTAGCCCCGGCCCGCTAGCTGCCTGAAGCCACTCACTGGACTCCTATGATCACTCGGCTACGCATGCCTCTCGCTAATGTCAATATGCCTTGTCCATTGCTGTTTTGGTTAGTAATTATTGCCTTATTTCACTGTAGAGCCTCTAGGCCTGCTCAATACGCCTTATTTAACACTTTAGTTCCACCTACCACACATGCGGTGACATCACCTGGTTTAAATTATATTTCTAGAGACAATATTTCTCTCATCATCACGCAATGCACAGGTTTACCTCCACTGTATTCACATCCTACCATACCTTTGTCTGTACATTATGCCTTGAATCTATTCTACCGTGCCCAGAAATCTGCTCCTTTTACTCTCTGTTCTGAACGTACTAGACGACCAGTTATTATAGCCTTTAGCCGTACCCTTATCCTACTCCTCCTCTGTTCCTCTGGTGATGTGGAGGTTAATCCAGGCCCTGCAGTGACTAGCTCCACTCCCGTTCCCCAGGCGCTATCATTTGTTGACTTCTGTAACCGTAAAATCCTTGGTTTCATGGATGTTAACATTAGAAGCCTCCTCCCTAAGTTTGTTTTATTCACTGCCCTAGCACACTCTGCCAACCCGAATGTCTGAATTCTGACTCAGGAAGACCACCAAAAACCCTGAATTTTCCATCCCTAACTATATCATTTTCCGACAGGATAGAACTGCCAAAGGTGGCGGTGTTGCAATCTGCTGCAGAGATAGCCTGCAGAATTCTGTCTTACTATCCAGGTCTGTACCCAAACAATTCAAGCTTCTACTTTTAAAAATCCACCTTTCCAGAAACAAGTCTCTCACCGTTGCCGCTTGCTATAGGCCACCCTCTGCCCCCAGCTGTGCCCTGGACACCATATGTGAACTGATTGCCCCCCATCTATCTTCAGAGCTTGTGCTGCTAGGCGACCTAAACTGGAACATGCTTAACACCCCGGCCATCCTACAATCTAAGCTTGATGCCCTCAATCTGTCACAAATTATCAATGAACCCACCAGGTACAATTCCAAATCCGTAAACACGGGCACCCTCATAGATATCATCCTAACCAACTCGCCCTCCAAATAGACCTCTGATGTTTTCAACCAAGATCTCAGCAATCACTGCCTCATTGCCTGCATCCGTAATGGGTCAGTGGTCAAACCACCACCCCTCATAAATATCAAACACTCCCTAAACACTTCAGCGAGCAGGCCTTTCTAATCGACCTGGCCCGGGTATTCTGGAAGGATATTGACCTCATCCCATCATTAGAGGATGCCTGGTCATTCTTTAAAAGTGCTTTCCTCACCATCTTAAATAAGCGTGCCCTTTAATTTTTTTTTTAACCAGGAACAAATATAGCTCTTGGTTCTCTCCAGACCTGACTGCCCTTGACCAGCACAAAAACATCCTGCGGTGTTCTGCATTAGCATCGAATAGCCCCCGCGATTGGCAACTTTTCAGGGAAGTTGGGAACAAATATACACAGGCAGAAAGGAAAGATAAGGCTAGCTTTTTCAAGCAGAAATTTGCATCCTGTAGCACACACTCAAAAAAGTTCTGGGACACTGTAAAGTCCATGGAGAATAAGAGCACCTCCTCCCAGCTGCCCACTGCACTGATGCTAGGAAACACTGTCACGACCGATAAATCCACAAAAATTGAGAATTTCAATAAGCATTTTTCTACGGCTGACCATGCATTCCACCTGGCTACCCCTACCCCGGTCAACAGCTCTGCACGTCCCACAGCAACTCGCCCAAGCCTCCCCCATTTCTCCATCACCCAAATTCAGATAGCTGATGTTCTTAATGAGCTGCAAAATCTGAACCCTACAAATCAGCCATGCCAGACAATCTCGACCCTCTCTTTTTAAAATTATCCGCCAAAATTGCTGCAACCCCTATTATTAGCCTAATCAACCTCTCTTTTGTATCGTCTGAGATTCCCAAAGATTGGAAAGCTGCCACGGTCATTGCCCTCTTCAAAGGGGGAGACACTCTAGACTCAAACTGCTACAGACCTATATCTATCCTACCCTGCCTTTCTAAGGTCTTCGAAAGCCAAGTTAACCTGTCTAGGATCAGCGTGGCGCTAGCGGCACACCCCCCCCCCCCCCACTGAAAAACCAGTGCCGCGAAATTCAAAAAAAATATTTTTTTAAAATATTTAACTTTCACACATTAAAGTCCAATACAGCTAATGAAAGACACAGATCTTGTGAATCCAGTCAACATTTCCGATTTTTAAAATGTTTTACAGGGAAGACACAATATGTAAAGATGTACATCTATTACCTAAAAACACATTAGCATAATCCACCATCTTTTATTTGTCCACCAACACCAGTAGCCATCACCAATTCGGCTAAACTAAGATATTTATAGCCCCTAACCAACAAAAAAAACTCATTAGATGACAGTCTGATAACATATTTATGGTATGGGATAGGTTTTGTTAGAAAAAAGTGCATATTTCAGGTATATGGCATAGTTTACAATTGCACCCACCGTCACAAATGGACTAGAATAATAACAATGAGCAACGTGTTTACCTAACTACTAATCATCAAACATTTCGTAAAAATACACAGCATACACGAATCGAAAGACACAGATCCTGTGAATACAGACAATATTTCAGATTTTCTAAGTGTCTTACAGCGAAAACACAATAAATCGTTATATTAGCTTAGCACATAGCAATTAGCAGCCCAGCATTGATTCTAGCCAAAGTGAGCGATAAAAGTCAACATCGCCAAAAGATATTAATTTTTTCACTAACCTTCTCAGAATTCTTCCGATGACACTCCTGTAACATCACATTACAACATGCATATACAGTTTGATCGAAAATGTTTATATTTAGCCACCAAAATCATGGTTAGACAATGTGAAATGTAGACAAGCTGGTAAAGAAAACGTCCTTGCGCCACTTAGACAGTGATCTACTCTTATACATAAATACTCATAAACGTGACTAAAAAATATAGGGTGGACAGGGATTGATAGACAATTTAATTCTTAATACAATTGCGTTATTACATTTTTTAATTTATCCTTACTTTTCAATACAGTTTGCGCCAAGCGAAGCTACGTCAAAAAACATGGCGTCCTAAGCCACTAAAATGTTTCGACAGAAACACGATTTATCATAATAAAAATGTCCTACCTTGAGCTGTTCTTCCATCAGTATCTTGGGCAAAGGATCCTTTCTTGGGAGAAATCGTCTTTTGGTGGAAAGCTGTCCTCTTGCCATGTGGAAATGTCAACTGCGTTCGGGATGAACTGAAAAGCGTGCCCAACTTTTCACATCGTTGCAAAAATAAATGTCCCAAAATCGCACTAAACGGATATAAATTGCTATAAAACGCTTTAAATTAACTACCTTATGATGTTTTTAACTCCTATAACGAGTGAAAAGATGACCGGAGAAATATAACAGGCTAAACTAACGCTTGGAACAGGTGCGCGCCGGTGTCCTCTAGGCTCATGACGCAGCTCCCAAAGAATGACTAGCTTCAGGGTTTTTTCATTTGTAGGGCCTGTGAACGCGCAATCGACCCCGTTGGAATCGTCATCACGTAAAGGCATCCAGGGGAAGACGTAAGAAGTGTCCGTATAGTCATAGCAACGACAGTGCCCTTTTAAATGACTTCAGAAGAGTGGCCAACATTTCTCAAATCTGACTCCATGTCAGGGAAATTGCTGTAGATTGGGCTCTGTTCCACTTAGAGACAAAATTTCAACTCCTATAGAAACTATAGACTGTTTTCTATCCAATAATAATAATAATATGCATATTGTACGATCAAGGATTTTGTGGGAAGCCGTTTAAAAAATTAGCCAAATTAGCATAAATAGTCTAAACAGCGCCCCCATCCCCAACAGGTTAACAAACAGATTACCGACCATTTCGAATCCCACCGTACCTTCTCCGCTATGCAATCTGGTTTCAGAGCTGGTCATGGGTGCACCTCAGCCACGCTCAAGGTCCTAAACGATATCATAAACGCCGTCGATAAGAGACACTACTGTGCAGCCTTATTCATCAACCTGGCCAAGGCTTTCGACTCTGTCAATCACCACATTCTTATTGGCAGACTCAACAGCCTTGGTTTCTCAAATGATTGCCTCGCCTGGTTCACCAACTATTTCTCTGATAGAGTTCAGTGTGTCAAATCAGAGGGCTTGTTGTCCGGACCTCTGGCAGTCTCTATGAGGTGCCACAGGGTTCAAATCTCGGGCCGACTCTCTTCTCTGTATAGATCAATGATGTCGCTCTAGCTGCTGGTGATTCTCTGATCCACCTCTATGCAGACGAAACCATTCTGTATACTTCTGGCCCTTCTTTGAAAACTGTGTTAACCTCTCCGGGATATGTGGGACGCTTGCGTCCCACTTGGCCAATAGCCAGGGAAAATGTAGAGCGCCAAATTCAAAATAATTATATAAAATCAAACTTTCATTAAATCATACATGTAAGATACCAAATTAAAGCTACACTCGTTGTGAATCCAGCCAACATGTCAGATTTCAAAAAGGCTTTTCGGCGAAAGCATAAGATGCTATTATCTGATGATAGCACAACAGTAAACAAAGAGAGTGTAGCATATTTCAACCCTGCAGGCGCAACACAAAACGCAGAAATAAAATATAAATCATGCCTTACCTTTGACAAGCTTCTTTTGTTGGCACTCCAATATGTCCCGTAAACATCACAAATGGTCCTTTTGTTCGATTAATTCCGTCCATATATATCCAAATTGTCCATTTATTTGGCGTGTTTGTTCCAGAAAAAAAACAACTTCCAATTTGCGCAACGTCACTACAAAATATCTCAAAAATTACCTCTAAACTTTGCCAAAACATTTCAAACTACTTTTGTAATACAACTTTAGGTAGTTTTAAACATTAATAATCGATCAAATTGAAGACGGGTTTATCTGTTTTCAATCACGGAGGACAACAAACTAACGCTACTTTTCTAGTCTTGCGCAACTCTCAAACAGTACACGTAACGTTACACTGATTCCAGATGGCCGTACTTCTTCATTGCACAAAGGAATAACCTCAACCAATTTCCAACGACTGGTGACATCCAGTGGAAGCGGTAGGAACTGCAAACAGGTTGATTAGAAATCTAGTATCCCAATGAAAACTCATTGAACAGACAGTGACCTAAAAAAAAAAAAAAAATCTGAATGGTTAGTCCTCTGGGTTTTGCCTGCTACACCTTCACCTTCCGTGGTTTCCAACGGCTCTTAAATGTAAGTAAAACTAAATGCATGCTCTTCAACCAAACACTGCCCGCACCTGCCCACCCATAGCAGCACCCACCATAGCAGCACCCACCATAGCAGCACCCACCCGTAGCACCTTAGCAGCACCCAACCGTAGCACCATAGCAGCACCCACCCGTAGCACCATAGCAGCACCCAACCGTAGCACGCGCTCCAGCAGGTATATCTCACTGGTCACCCCCAAAGCCAATTCCTCCTTTGGCCGCCTTTCCTTCCAGTTCTCTGCTGCCAATGACTGGAACGAACTGCAAAAATCACTGAAGCTGGAGACTCTTATCTGCCTCACTAGCTTTAAGCACCAGCTGTGAGAGCAGCTCACAGATATTTGCAACTGTACATAGCCCATCTGTAACAGCCCATCCAACTAACTTATCCCCATACTGTATTTATTTATTTAGCTTGCCTTTTGCACCCCACTATACCTACTTGCACATTCTTCCACTGCAAATCTACCATTCCAGTGTGTAATTGCTATATTGTAATTACTTCGCCACCATGGCCTATTTATTGCTTTACTTCCCTTATCTTACCTCATTTGCGCTCACTGTATATAGACTTTTCTTTTTTTTTACTGTATTATTGACTGTATGTTGGTTTATTCCATGTGTAACTCTGTGTTGTTGTATGTGTCGAACTGCTGTGCTTTATCTTGGCCAGGTCGCAGTTGTAAATGAGAACATGTTCTCAACTGGCCTACCTGGTTGGGTGAAAAAACAACAACAACAAATCAAACACACACACAGAAAAACAGATAAACACACACATCTCTCCCTGTTAATTAAAGTATGTAATAATCGTTACTTACAGACTCTCTCTTCCTCCCTCTCTCTCTAATCTAATCTAATCTCTTCTTTCTTTTTCTCTCTTTCTCTCTCTCTTTCTCTTTTTCTCTCTTGCTGTTACTGTATTATAAAGCCTGAGTTCAGACAGAGTTGAGCTGAACACCTACAGTAATGTTCAGTAATGAATGGTAACAAGCGTGTAACTAAATAAATACTTACCCCGACACATTTCAGGTGTTTCAGCTTACTCACTACTTTTTGCTCTTCTGGCTGCTTTGTTGACAACACAGCAATTTTCTGCAGCGAGGCCCATAGAGCTGAACACAGCACATAAACACATCCTGGCTATGGTTCTCTCTCTCTCTCTCAATTCAATTCAATTCAATTCAAGGGGCTTTATTGGCATGGGAAACATGTGTTAACATTGCCAAAGCAAATGAGGTAGACAATACACAAAAGTGAAACAAACAAAACGAATTAACAGTAAACATTACACATACAGAAGTTTCAAAACAATAAAGACATTACGAGTGTCATATTAAATATATACAGTGTTGTAACAATGTACAAATGGTTAAAGCACACAAGTTAAAATAAGTAAGCATAAATATGGGTTGTATTTACAATGGTGTTTGTTTTTCACTGGTTGCCCTTTTCTTGTGGCAACAGGTCACAAATCTTGCTGCTGTGATGGCACACTGTGGAATTTCACCCAGTAGATATGGGAGTTTATCAAAATTGGATTTGTTTTCGAATTCTTTGTGGATCTGTGTGATCTGAGGGAAATATGTGTCTCTAATATGGTCATACATTGGGCAGGAGGTTAGGAAGTGCAGCTCGGTTTCCACCTCATTTTGTGGGCAGTGTGCACATAGCCTGTCTTCTCTTGAGAGCCATGTCTGCCTACGGCGGCCTTTCTCAATAGCAAGGCTATGCTCACTGAGTCTGTACATAGTCAAAGCTTTCCTTAAGTTTGGGTCAGTCACAGTGGTCAGGTATTCTGCCACTGTGTACTCTCTGTTTAGGGCCAAATAGCATTCTAGTTTGCTCTGTTTTTTTGTTAATTCTTTCCAATGTGTCAAGTAATTATCTTTTTGTTTTCTCATGATTTGGTTGGGTCTAATTGTGCTGTTGTCCTGGGGCTTTGTGGGGTGTGTTTGTGTTTGTGAACAGAGCCCTAGGACCAGTTTGCTTAGGGGACTCTTCTCCAGGTTCATCTCTCTGTAGGTGATGGCTTTGTTATGGAAGGTTTGGGAATCGCTTCCTTTTAGGTGGTTGTAGAATTTAACGGCTCTTTTCTGGATTTTGATAATTAGTGGGTATCGGCCTAATTCTGCTCTGCATGCATTATTTGGTGTTCTGCGTTGTACACGGAGGATATTTTTGCAGAATTCTGCATGCAGAGTCTCAATTTGGTGTTTGCCCCATTTTGTGAAATCTTGGTTGGTGAGCGGACCCCAGACCTCACAACCATAAAGGGCAATGGGCTCTATGACTGATTCAAGTATTTTTAGCCAGATCCTAATTGGTATGTTGAAATTTATGTTCCTTTTGATGGCATAGAATGCCCTTCTTGCCTTGTCTCTCAGATCGTTCACAGCTTTGTGGAAGTTACCTGTGGTGCTGATGTTTAGGCCGAGGTATGTATAGTTTTTTGTGTGCTCTAGGGCAACGGTGTCTAGATGGAATTTGTGGTCCTGGCGACTGGACCTTTTTTGGAACACCATTATTTTGGTCTTACTGAGATTTACTGTCAGGGCCCAGGTCTGACAGAATCTGTGCAGAAGATCTAGGTGCTGCTGTAGTCCCTCCTTGGTTGGTGACAGAAGTACCAGATCATCAGCAAACAGTAGACATTTGACTTCGGATTCTAGTAGGGTGAGACCGGGTGCTGCAGACTGTTCTAGTGCCCGCGCCAATTCGTTGATATATATGTTGAAGAGGGTGGGGCTTAAGCTGCATCCCTGTCTCACCCCACGACCCTGTGTGAAGAAATGTGTGTGTTTTTTGCCAATTTTAACCGCACACTTGTTGTTTGTGTACATGGATTTTATAATGTCGTATGTTTTACCCCCAACACCACTTTCCATCAATTTGTATAGCAGACCCTCATGCCAAATTGAGTCGAAGGCTTTTTTGAAATCAACAAAGCATGAGAAGACTTTGCCTTTGTTTTGGTTTGTTTGGTTGTCAATTAGGGTGTGTAGGGTGAATACATGGTCTGTTGTACGGTAATTTGGTAAAAAGCCAATTTGACATTTGCTCAGTACATTGTGTTCATTGAGGAAATGTACGAGTCTGCTGTTAATGATAATGCAGAGTATTTTACCAAGGTTACTGTTGACGCATATTCCACGGTAGTTATTGGGGTCAAATTTGTCTCCACTTTTGTGGATTGGGGTGATCAGTCCTTGGTTCCAAATATTGGGGAAGATGCCAGAGCTAAGGACGATGTTAAAGAGTTTTAGTATAGCCAATTGGAATTTGTTGTCTGTATATTTGATCATTTCATTAAGGATACCATCAACACCACAGGCCTTTTTGGGTTGGAGGGTTTTTATTTTGTCCTGTAACTCATTCAAGGTAATTGGAGAATCCAGTGGGTTCTGGTAGTTTTTAATAGTTGATTCTAGTATTTGTATTTGATCATGTATATGTTTTTGCTCTTTATTCTTTGTTATAGAGCCAAAAAGATTGGAGAAGTGGTTTACCCATACATCTCCATTTTGGATAGATAATTCTTCGTGTTGTTGTTTGTTTAGTGTTTTCCAATTTTCCCAGAATTGGTTAGAGTCTATGGATTCTTCAATTACATTGAGCTGATTTCTGACATGCTGTTCCTTCTTTTTCCGTAGTGTATTTCTGTATTGTTTTAGTGATTCACCATAGTGAAGGCGTAGACTCAGGTTTTCCGGGTCTCTATGTTTTTGGTTGGACAGGTTTCTCAATTTATTTCTTAGATTTTTGCATTCTTCATCAAACCATTTGTCATTGTTGTTCATTTTCTTCGGTTTTCTATTTGAGATTTTTAGATTTGATAGGGAAGCTGAGAGGTCAAATATACTGTTAAGATTTTCTACTGCCAAGTTTACACCTTCACTATTGCAGTGGAACGTTTTACCCAGGAAGTTGTCTAAAAGGGATTGGATTTGCTGTTGCCTAATTGTTTTTTGGTAGGTTTCCAAACTGCATTCCTTCCATCTATAGCATTTCTTAATGTTACTCAGTTCCTTTGGCTTTGATGCCTCATGATTGAGTATTGCTCTGTTCAAGTAGACTGTAATTTTGCTGTGATCTGATAGGGGTGTCAGTGGGCTGACTGTGAACGCTCTGAGAGACTCTGGGTTGAGGTCAGTGATAAAGTAGTCTACAGTGCTACTGCCAAGAGATGAGCTATAGGTGTACCTACCATAGGAGTCCCCTCGAAGCCTACCATTGACTATGTACATACCCAGCGTGCGACAGAGCTGCAGGAGTTGTGACCCGTTTTTGTTGGTTATGTTGTCATAGTTATGCCTAGGGGGGCATATGGGGGAGGGAATGCTGTCACCTGCAGGCAGGTGTTTGTCCCCCTGTGTGCTGAGGGTGTCAGGTTCGTGTCCAGTTCTGGCATTTAGGTCGCCACAGACTAATACATGTCCCTGGGCCTGGAAATGATTGATTTCCCCCTCCAGGATGGAGAAGCTGTCTTCATTAAAATATGGGGATTCTAGTGGGGGGATATAGGTAGCACACAGGAGGACATTTTTCTCTGTTAAGATAATTTCCTTTTGAATTTCTAGCCAAATGTAAAATGTTCCTGTTTTGATTAATTTAATGGAGTGAGTTAGGTCTGCTCTATACCAAATTAGCATTCCCCCTGAGTCCCTTCCCTGTTTCACACCTGGTAGTTTGGTGGATGGGACTACCAGCTCTCTGTAACCTAGAGGGCAACCAGTGAGTCCGTCTCCTCTATACCAGGTTTCTTGCAGGATGACAATGTCTGCATTACCGATTTCTTTGGTGAAGTCCGGGTTCTTGCTCTTTAGGCCAAAGGCAGATGACCTCAGGCCTTGGATATTCCAGGATGATATAGTGAAGGCTTTTTGTTCCATAAAGTGTCCAATGTTGTTGGTCATGGTTTGGCCTCAGGCCAGTAAGTGTGAGCAGAGCCTGCTGAGCATCTGGTACATGCCGTTGGCTTGGGCGAGTGTAAGAGTGGGGGTTGGGCCTGTTTGCCCGCTCACTACCTGGGCGTATGTGTGACTTCCATGTTGATGCCCTCTTTGCGGGGGTGGGGTGCATGGGGTGGGCAGGAGTGGCATAGGTCTGATCTGAGGGGGCCTAAATGGGGTGTGGGCATGGTTGATGTGGGGGGGTGTTGATTGGTTGGGGTGGGGGTGTGGATGTGTCTGGGGGTGCTGTGGTCTGGATGTAAGTCCTCTTGGCGTGGGTCCTCTATGTGTACGTCCAGGGGGGGGTCCTGAAGTTCTTGGAGGGTGTCTCGCTGGTCTGGGTGGGGTGTCTATTGATCTGTTGCTGTTGGGGCTGCGTTTGAGAGCGATGTCCTTTAGAGTCCGGGCAAAGGTGGGCACTGCTGCCTTGTAGAGGTGGACCTGGTCATAGAGGCTGTTCAAGTCCAGGGTGGAGTGGTGGGCCAGAAAGACATTTGGTTTTGAAGCACAGTCACGGGAAATGCTTGCGTTTACCCGCTGTATTGTAGCAGGGTGGAAGTCTTTTCGTGGTAGCAGGGTGGAGATAACCACTTGTGCGTTGGGGAACGTAGAAGAAGCTTTTTCAATCACTCCCTTCAGTGCTGTGGCCACCCTTTCCTGCTGTGCTCTCAGGTCGTTTGTGCCTGTGTGTATTATTATGTGGCTAGGTGAGCCTAGTTTGTCCTCAGACAGAAGGTCTAGGGCGCGCTGGGTGTTTGGACACCAGAGTTTAGACACACTGTGTTTGGGAAAAAGTTTTTTTTCTTCTATAAATTTACCATTAGAGTCCATAAGGAGGACAATCTGTGTCTTGTGTTTGTCCTCAGTGGGTGTGGGGGGGTTATCAGGAGGGCTATCAGGGTGGCTGACCGGGGGGGTGCTCAGAGGGGGTGAGAGCTGCTGGGCTTGGGGTTTTTCTTTTGTCTGTTCTGCTGTGATGTCGACTCTATGGTCAGGGTCTGGTGTGGACTGTTCTGCTGTGGTATTGAGACTTTTGTCGGGTGCTGAGGTGGGCTGTTCTGCTGGCGTCTCTGTGGGGATGGCCACCTCCCTAGTGGGTTGTTCTCTGTCACATGCCATCCCCCTCCACCTCTCCTCCAGCAGTCTGATCCTCTCCTCCATCCCCCTCTCCCTCTCCTCCAGCAGTCTGATCCTCTCCTCTAGTGCTCTGTTCTGCTCCTGCTTCTGCTCTTTCTCCTGTTGAAATTGTCTCACCACAGTCCAGAGTGCAGATATGTCTCTCTCCACCTCCAGCTCTCCAGGTCTGGTTAAGGGGGTGTTGTTGTGCTGGACTGTTGTCTGGGTCTGTGCTGACTGGAGTGTAATCACCTGCTGTTCCAGCTCCACCTGCCTTACCTCCAGCTGGGTGAATTTATCCTTCATTTCAATGAGGGGGAAGTACTCTGTGCTGGGAGGTTGACTGTCTGCTGAGGGTTGCTCGTCTGTGGGTCCTGATGAAGAGGTCTGGTCTGACCCGCTTGGGGTGGGGGTATCTTTATCAAGGGAGAGCTTCTCCTGCTGGGCTAATTCTTTGATTAGGTGAAAGTCCAGCTGAAACTGTTTGGGGTTGCCCTGTACCAATACTGTTCCAGACTTATAAAGATTTATATTAGCTGACTCCTCGTCCTCGTTGTCAAGAATCCTGAGTTTCCACCCCTCGTTAACCCCCCCTCTCTTAACAGAGGGGTAGTGTGCTAATATAGCACTGTGCCATGCCAGGGGATGGTTTGTGTGGAAGATAAGGTTGCTGATGTTCCCATTTTTGTAATAGTCAGCAAAAAGTGTCTCTTGATTTTCCATAAGGAGCTTCATTTTGTGCTCTTTTCTTGCCTTGTCATTCTTCACACTCACAGGGTACAGTATTTTAATTACCTCTGAACAGCGGGAGGCAGCTTCTAAGGCCTCTCCATTTGTTTGGGGTAGACTATTCGACTCTCCTGCCATTGTTGGGCTAATGGTCTTTGACACCTCTCACTTCACACGTCAGTGCTAGTTGAAGCTGTATCAAGCTTGGCAATTATGTTTCATTCAGATGCTTATAAAGTAATGTCATGTATTTTTCTTCTTGGCTTTTGGAAATAGAATATAGTTTCAGACTAAACATTACTCACTCAGTTCCAGGTTGGGTGGTGTTTTCAGGTTTCTGTTGTTTTCCAGAGAATTTGCTGTGTAATAATCCTTGGTATTTGTGAATCTTTCAGGTGATTCCGTAATTCCGTCCAAAATCAGGATGTAGGTCTTGAGTTTTGATTTGAATTTAGGGTTATGTTGTAGAGGGTAGCATCCTGTATGTGTTCCTGACAAAAAAAATCCATGTTTAACTAACTCTAAATCTATATTTTTTAAAGAAAATGCTGAAAAATGCAGGAGCTCATCTGATCATGACCTCTCTCTCTCTCTCTCTCTCTCTCTCTCTCTCTCTCTCTCTCTCTCTCTCTCTCTCTCTCTCTCTCTCTCTCTCTCCTCTCTCTCTCTCTCTCTCTCTCTCTCTCTCTCTCTCTCTCTCTCTCTCTCTCTCTCTCTCTCTCTCTCTCTCCTGTAGGTATATATATATTTTTTTTTTTTGGGGGGGGGGGGGGGCTCGTGAAAACTAAATGGTGCATCTCAAGAGATTTCATCCTGCAAAATGTCAAATAAATAAATACATCTCTCTCTCTCTCTCTCTTCTTGCCATAGCTGTTATTGTTTCCCTCTCTTTATGTCTCTACCATATCCATTTTATCACCCTCCCTATGGAATGGCTTTAATACGCTGGAGGAACACTACGGCAAGAAGTCTGCTTTATTTCATTGTTATCCTGTGTCCCAACTATGATACTCTTGATACAGTAAATAAGGAAATACTGAAGTCTGCAGGTATTGTCTGTAGCTACCACTTCAGGGCAGTACAAATAAAAGCCTCACAACATCTGTTGTCTGCCACCAAGCCTCTATGTGCCTCTTCCCCACTGGGGTGTAGCTAGCTATCAGTTACAGTAGCGCCTACCAACAGCTACAGTTGTCTGCTAGTGATCGAGGCTAACGCTATTGTAAGACAACATGGGTAACATACTTGGAAATAATATATGTATGAATGCCTTTGTGTCTGTGTAACATTGTTTCACATAAAATCCAAACTGCTGTAGTGCAGAGTCAAATCAACAAACAAAAAATGTCACTGGCCAAATACTTTTGGACCTCACTGTACATAAACTCATTACGTCTTCAAATGTGAGACCACAGGTAAGGTCCTGGTGTGTTCAGGGATTCCCCTGCACTCTGTTTAATTAACAGTGAAAGTAAGTCGATTATATAAAACATATGAATTCTGAATACAACGCTTTCTTTTTCTGCTGAGTCTCTTGCAGGACTCCGATAATATTAATTATCTGCAGTGGGAAATGTCTTTAAGGTCCTATCTGATCGTGTGTCTTTCAATATGATATTGGATTTTAATTGAGTCCTCAAACTCTTGAATCGAAGTCATGATTTGTTGCATAGCTGAGTACGCTGCTGCAGCCAATGTAGTCTACTCTACCTTCCAGCCAGGGTTATATGCAGTATATATTGAGTATTTAATCAAGGTGATATATATATATATATATATATATATATATATATACACTCTGAGTGTACAAAACATTAGGAACACCTTCCTAATATCGAGATACACCCCCTTTTGCTCTCAGAAAAGCATACATTTTAAAACGTTCCACAGGGATACTGGCCCATGTTGACACCAGTGCATAGACACATACATCTTTTGACTTTCCCATTCACTTCTAGGCACACCTGGACAAACCAGGATATCTGAATGGCATAAATACACAATCCATATCTCAAGGCTTAAAAATCCTTCTCCTCCATTTCATCTGCACTGATTAAGTGGATTTAACAAGTGACATCAATAAAGGATCATAGCTTTCACCTGGATTCACCTGGTCAATCTATGTCATGGAAAGAGCAAGTGTTCCTAATGTTTTGTGCACTCAGCACTCACTACCGTTCAAAAGTTTGGGGTCATTTAGAAATGTCCTTGTTTTTGAAAGAAAAGCAATTTTTTGTCCATTCAAATAACATCAAATTGATCAGAAATACAGTCTAGACATTGTTAATGTTGTAAATGACTATTGTAGCTGGAAATATGGAATATCTACGTAGGCGTTGTCACGTTCCTGACCTGTTTTCTCTTGTTTTGTATGTGTTTATTGGTCAGGGCGTGAGTTTTGGGTGGGCAGTCTATGTTTTGTAATTCCATGTTGGGTTTTTGTGTTCGGCCTGGTATGATTCTCAATCAGAGACAGGTGTGTATCGTTTGTCTCTGATTGAGAGTCATACTAAGGCAGCCAGGGTTTCACTGGTGTTTTGTGGGTGTTTGTTCCTGTGTCAGCGTTTGGGCCACACAGGACTGTTGCAGGTTAGTCACGTTTGTTGTTTTGTTAATTTGTAGTGTTTGTTGGTTCGCCATTAAAACATGAATACCTACTACTCCGCATCTTGGTCCGATCCATGCTCCTCCTCGTCTGAGGAGAACGACTACGACAACCTTTACAGAAACACCCACCAAACCAGGACCAAGCGGATTGGAGAAGGACGGCAAGAACAAAAGCAATGGAGAGAAGAGGAATGGACATGGGAGCAAATATTCAACGGAGAAGGACCCTGGGCTAAGGTGGGAGAGAATCGCCGCTCTCGGGAGGAGAAGGAGGCAGCCACAGCCCAGGAGCGCTGGTATGAGGAGGCAGCACGTAAGAGAGGCTGGAAGCCCGAGAGGCTCACCCAAAAATTTCTTGGGGGGGGGGATAAAGGGGAGTGTGGCGAAGCCGGGTTGGTTACCTGAGCCAACTCCCCGGGCTTACCATGGAGTGAGAGGGCGTCGTACTGGTCAGACACCGTGTTATGCGGTAAAGCGCACGGTGTCCCCAGTACGCGTGCTTAGCCCAGTGCGGGCTATTCCACCTTGCCGCACTGGGAGGGCTAGGTTGGGCGTCGAGCCGGATGTCATGAAGCCGGCCCAACGTATCTGGCCTCCAGTACGTCTCCTCGGGCTGGCGTACATGGCACCAGCCTTACAGGTGGTGTCCCCGGTTCGCCTGCATAGCCCAGTGCGGGCTATTCCACCTCGCCGCACTGGCAGGGCTACGGGGACCATTCAACCTGGTAGGGTTGGGGAGGCTCGGTGCTCAAGAGCGCGTGTCCTCCTTCACGGTCCGGTAGATCCAGCCCCACCTTCCCACCCCAGCTCAGTACCACCAGTGCCTACTCCACGCACCAGGCTTCCAGTGCGTTTCCAGAGCCCTGTTCCTCCTCCACGCACTCTCCCTGTGGTGCATGTCTCCAGCCCAGTGCCTCCAGTTCCGGCACCACGCACCAGGCCTACTGTGCGCCTCAGCAGGTCAGAGTCGGCCGTCTGCCCAACGCCGCCTGCGCTGCTTGCCTGCTCAGCGCTGCCCGAACTGTCTGCCTTCCCAGCGCTGTCTGAACTGCCTGCCTGCCCAGCGTGGTCTGAACTGTCTGCCTGCCCAGTGCTGCCCGTCTGTCCCGAGCCTTCAGAGCCGTCCAGCCAGGACCAGCCAGAGCCGTCCGGCCAGGACCAGCCAGAGCCGTCCGGCCAGGACCAGCCAGAGCCGTCCGGCCAGGACCAGCCAGAGCCGTCCGGCCAGGACCAGCCAGAGCCGTCCGGCCAGGACCAGCCAGAGCCGTCCGGCCAGGACCAGCCAGAGCCGTCCGGCCAGGATCAGCCAGAGCCGTCCGGCCAGGACCAGCCAGAGCCGTCCGGCCAGGACCAGCCAGAGCCGTCCAGCCAGGACCTGCCAGAGCCCCTCAGCCAGGACCTGCCAGAGTCCCTCAGCCAGGACCTGCCAGAGTCCCTCAGCCAGGACCTGCCAGAGTCCCTCAGCCAGGACCTGCCAGAGTCCCTCAGCCAGGACCTGCCAGAGTCCCTCAGCCAGGACCTGCCAGAGCCAGGACCTGCCAGAGTCCCTCAGCCAGGACCTGCCAGAGTCCCTCAGCCCGGAGCTGCCGTCACTCAGCCCGGAGCTGCTGCCCCTTATCCCGGAGCTGCTGCCCCTTATCCCGATGCTGCCCCTTCATTTAGGTGGGTTTAGTTGGAGGGTGGTCATTGGGAGGGGGATACGGAAGCGGGGAGTGACTATGGTGGGGTGGGGACCTCGCCCAGAGCCTGAGCCACCACCGTGGTCAGATGCCCACCCAGACCCTCCCCAAGACTTTGTGCTGGTGCGCCCGGAGTTCGCACCTTAAGGGGGGGGGGGGGTTATGTCACGTTCCTGACCTGTTTTCTCTTGTTTTGTATGTGTTTATTGGTCAGGGCGTGAGTTTTGGGTGGGCAGTCTATGTTTTGTAATTCTATGTTGGGTTTTTGTGTTCGGCCTGGTATGATTCTCAATCAGAGACAGGTGTGTATCGTTTGTCTCTGATTGAGAGTCATACTAAGGCAGCCAGGGTTTCACTGGTGTTTTGTGGGTGTTTGTTCCTGTGTCAGCGTTTGGGCCACACAGGATTGTTGCAGGTTAGTCACGTTTGTTGTTTTGTTAATTTGTAGTGTTTGTTGGTTTGCCATTAAAACATGAATACCTACTACTCCGCATCTTAGTCCGATCCATGCTCCTCCTCGTCTGAGGAGGAGAACGACTACGGCAACCTTTACAGGCGTACAGAGGCCCATTATCAGCAACCATCACTCCTGTGTTCCAATGGCAAGTTGTGTTAGCTTATCATTTAGAAAGGATACTTGAACATTAGAAAACCCTTTTGCAATTATGTTAACATTGCTGAAAACTGTTGTACTAAATAAAAAAGCAATACAACTGGCCTTCTTTAGACTAGTTGAGTATCTGGAGCATCGGCATTTGTGGGTTTGATTACAGGCTCAATGTCCAGAAACAAAGACTTTTCTCCTGAAACTCGTCAGTCTATTCTTGTTCTGAGAAATGAAGGCAATTCCATGTGAGAAATTGCCAAGAAACTGAAGATCTCGTACAACGCTGTGTACTACTCCCTTCACAGAACAGCACAAACTGTCTCTAACCAGAATAGTAAGAGGAGTGGGAGGCCCCGGTGCACAACTGAGCAAGAGAACAAGTACATCAGAGTGTCTAGTTTGAGAAACAGACGCATCACAAGTCTTCAACAGGCAGCTTCATTAAATAGTACCTGCAAAACACCAGTCTCAATGTCAACAGTGAAGAGGCAACTCAGGGATGCTGGCCTTCTAGGCAGAGTTGCAAAGATACAGCCATATCTCAGACTGGCCAATAAAAAGAAAAGATTAAGATGTGCAAAAGAACACAGACACTGGACAGATGAAGTCTGCCTTGAAGGCCAGCATCCCGGAGTCAATCTTCACCCATCATTCTTAAATGGAAGAAGTTTGGAACCACCAAGACGCTTCTAAGAGCTGGCCGCCCGGCCAAACTGAGCAATCGGAGGAGAAGGGCCTTGCTCATGGAGGTGACCAAGAACCCGATGGTGACCCTGACAGAGCCCCAGAGTTCCTCTGTGGAGCTGGGAGAACCTTCCAGAAGGACAAACATCTCTGCAGCACACCACCAATCAGGCCTTTATGGTAGAGTGGCCAGACGGAAGCCACACCTCAGTAAAAGGCACTTGACAGCCTGCTTGAAGTTTGCTAAAAGGCAACTAAAGGACTCTTATACCATGAGAAAAAAGATTACCTGGTCTGATGAAACCAAAATTTAACTCTTTGGCCTGAATTCCAAGCGTCACATCTGGAGGAATCCTGGCACCATCCCTACGTGAATATGGTCGTGGCAGCATCATGCTGTCGGGATATTTTTCAGCAGCAGGCACTGGGAGACTAGTCAGGATCGAGAGAAAGTAAACAGAGCAAAGTAAAAAACCTGCTCCAGAGCGCTCAGGACCTCAGACTGGGTTCACCTTCCAACAGGACAACGGCCCTAAGCCAAGACAATGCAGGAGTGGCTTCGGGACAAGTCTCTGAATGTCCTTGAGTGGCCCAGCCTTGAGCCCAGACTTGAACCTGATCAAACATCTCTGGAGAGACTTGAAAATAGCTGAGCAGCGACACTCCCTATCCAACCTGACAGAGCTGGAGAGGATCTTTAGAGCAGAATGGTAGGAACACCCCAAATACAGGTGTGCCAAGCTTGTAGTGTCATTCCCAAGAAGACTCAAGGCTGTAATCTCTGCCAAAGGTGCTTCAACAAAGTACTGAGTAAAGGTTCAGAAAACATATGTAAATGTGGTATTTAGCTTTAAAAACATTTTTTTTTACCTTAAATACATTTTCAAACATTTCTAGAAACCTGCTTTTGCTTTGTCAAAATGGGGTATTGTGTGTAGATTGATGTGAGGAAAAAAACCCATTTAATCCATTTAAGAATAAGGCTGTAACGTATCAACATTTTGAACAAGTCAAGGCGTCTGGATAGTTTCTGAAAAGTAAGTGTTTGGGGGTGTGTGTGAAATTAGGCGTAGCCGGTTTAGAAGGGAAACCTGCGTGTGGTTGCTTGCATCAGCTGATATTGCACCAATTGGATTCACACTCTAATTACATGCGGTCTATTTAGTGGACCAGTTCTACACATGCTTCCTCGATGCCGGATGTCACACGCTCTCATGCGCTGGTGTCTCTCGCTGCTGTAACTAGCTTGTACGCTCGGTGTTTCTGATATCCCACCACCAACCCAGTCTCCACCTGTAAGAGTTCTGTTTCTTCCATCAGGGGATTTGATATACCATATCTTGCTCATTGACTTTAGTTATATTGCCATCTTCATATGACGCTTGGCTCTGGCAGTGAGCTACCCTGAAGGAGCAGAGCCCTATTGACAAACCATGCATTGTTATCTTTTCTAATGGTTAAATGTACACGTGGGGTTTTCTTTCTGAACATACTTTGCACATAAGAGAAGTGTCCAATCAGGATGGTTTCTCAATTGGTGAGTGGGGTGTATTTGTGAAAGAGAGACAGATCGAGGGACAGCGAAAGAGAGAGAGAGTTCATGCATGTGTTTTCATTCAATATAGACGTATATCTTAAGACCTACAGTAGCAACCATCCTCTCAAAACACTATGTTTCCCTGATAGCAGTGGGAACATTTCATTATCACATACAATCTAGCCGGTGAGGCAGTCTCTGTGAGTCTGTTGTGGATGGCCACATTCACAGTGCCTGTTGGCTCTTCCTCAACAACTGCCTGTGTCCATCACTAGAGGGAGTGTTCAGTCTGGGAAAGATTAACACTAACATGGGTCAACTGACAGGATAAGTAGATGGAGGTGGAGTGGTCTGAGACAGGGAGAGAGAGGGTGAGGAAAGAGGTTGGGAGAGAAAAACAGAGAGAGAGAGAGAGAGAGAGACACACACACACACACAGAGTGACAGAGACAGAGACACACGCACACACACACACACAGAGACAGAGACACACACAGAGACAGACACACACACACACACACACACACACACACACACACACACACACACACACACACACGAATTCATGGATTTCGGAGAATGTGGTCATTGAATGCATTTTGTGTGAAAGCAATGAAAAATTATTCACAGTTTGGTCCACATATACTTCTGTTTCGCTGACTGTGTGAAGAGTTTTGACAATGTGACTTCAGTTTTGACCAATTCCTGTTAACAATTGAAAAAAATTGTAATATCCCTAGTCTGACTTGCCAACTTAAATTAAAAATAGTCTCTACGACCACCGTCTCAGTCTCGGCCTCAGTCTCTATTTAATTAAATTAGCTTTCTCTTTCTCTCTCCTGTCTCAGTCTCGGCCTCAGTCTCTATTTAAATACATTTCTCTTACTCTCTCTCTCCTGTCTCAGTCTCGGCCTCAGTCTCTATTTAAATACCTTTCTCTTACTCTCTCTCTCCTGTCTCAGTCTCGGCCTCAGTCTCTATTTAAATACCTTTCTCTTACTCTCTCTCTCCTGTCTCAGTCTCGGCCTCAGTCTCTATTTAAATACCTTTCTCTTACTCTCTCTCTCCTGTCTCAGTATCGACCTCAGTCTCTATTTAAAAAAATTTTATTTTTTTATTTCACCTTTATTTAACCTGTCTAGGATCAGCGTGGCGCTAGCGGCACACCCCCCCCCCCCCCCCCCCCACTGAAAAACCAGTGCCGCGAAATTCAAAAAAAATAGTTTTTTAAAATATTTAACTTTCACACATTAAAGTCCAATACAGCTAATGAAAGACACAGATCTTGTGAATCCAGTCAACATTTCCGATTTTTAAAATGTTTTACAGGGAAGACACAATATGTAAAGATGTACATCTATTACCTAAAAACACATTAGCATAATCCACCATCTTTTATTTGTCCACCAACACCAGTAGCCATCACCAATTCGGCTAAACTAAGATATTTATAGCCCCTAACCAACAAAAAAACTCATTAGATGACAGTCTGATAACATATTTATGGTATGGGATAGGTTTTGTTAGAAAAAAGTGCATATTTCAGGTAGATGGCATAGTTTACAATTGCACCCACCGTCACAAATGGACTAGAATAATTACAATGAGCAACGTGTTTACCTACCTACTAATCATCAAACATTTCGTAAAAATACACAGCATACACGAATCGAAAGACACAGATCCTGTGAATACAGACAATATTTCAGATTTTCTAAGTGTCTTACAGCGAAAACACAATAAATCGTTATATTAGCATAACACATATGCAAACGTTACCAGAGCATTGATTCTAGCCAAAGAGAGCGATAACGTAAACATCGCCAAAATATATTAATTTTTTCACTAACCTTCTCAGAATTCTTCAGATGACACTCCTGTAACATCACATTACAACATACATATACAGTTTGATCGAAAATGTGCATATTTAGCGGCACAAATCGTGCTTACACAATGGAAATACTGTCCAACTACTCAAGCAATCTGCCCGGCAGCATCATGATAATACAACTATTTTTATCGAAAACTATTCATAAACTTGACAAAAAAAATACAGGTTGGCCATGAAATGAAAGATGCGTTAGTTATTAATGCAACCGCTAAGTTAGATTTTTAAAATTAACGTTACTAGACATACAGTGTGCGTTACAGACAGACTAGTGCCGCAATAACGGCGTCACTATTTACCGTTATTGAGTTTACATTTTTCCACATAAAAATGGAATAACATCATAAATAGCTCTTACTTTTCGACGAGCTTCCATCGGAATCTTGGCCAAGTGGTACTTTTGTCCAAAAGAATCGTTGCTTGGTTGTAAAACGTTGCATTCAACTTCTGATATAGCAGCTAACTATAGCTAACAATTGCTAACATTAGCTAACGTGTCCAAATCCTCATTACGCAATACTGAGGAAATTCCGAAAAATAGCAATATACTCGCATAATCTGATATAACTCGGTTTCAAATAGCTTCGTTATGATGTTTCTAACACCTATATCAAATTAAATTACAGACTGATATATCTAAAGTTCATTACTAAGCGTTCGAAAATGGCATCCCGGGGTCTCTCTCTGCGTAAAGTTCAACGTCGAAAAGATGGCGTACCTCACTCCTTGGTGTTTTATAACCTCTGAGAGCTACGCAGGAAGCCCATTCCACTTCTCATTGGTTACTGACATCCAGGGGAAGGCGGGTGCAGTTCGTGTCGTTCCATAGGATATACACACCCCTTTAAACTGAACTGAGATCAGAGCTTCGCTCTCAGACCTTCGCAAAACCTGTCATGGATTTCGCTGTAGAAAGAGTTCTGTTCCAGTCAGAGACATAATTCAAACGGCTATAGAAACTAGATAGTGTTTTCTATCCAATAATAACAATAATATGCATATTGTACGATCAAGAATTGAGTAGGAAGCCGTTTCATCTGTAGAGACAATTATGCTAATTTGAAACAGCACCCCCTATAGTCGCAAGAAGTTAAATACCTTTCTCTCACTCTCTCTCTCCTGTCTCAGGCTGAGGCCTCAGTCTCTATTTAAATACCTTTCTCTTACTCTCTCTCTCTACTGTCTCAGTCTCTATTTAAATACCTTTCTCTTACTCTCTCTCTCCTGTCTCAGTCTCGGCCTCAGTCTCTATTTAAATACTTTTCTCTTACTCTCTCTCTCCTGTCTCAGTCTCGGCCTCAGTCTCTATTTAAATACCTTTCTCTTACTCTCTCTCTCCTGTCTCAGTCTCGGCCTCAGTCTCTATTTAAATACCTTTCTCTTACTCTCTCTCTCCTGTCTCAGTCTCGGCCTCAGTCTCTATTTAAATACCTTTCTCTTACTCTCTCTCTCCTGTCTCAGTCTCTATTTAAATACCTTTCTCTTACTCTTTCTCTCCTGTCTCAGTCTCTATTTAAATACCTTTCTCTTACTCTCTCTCTCCTGTCTCAGTCTCTATTTAAATACCTTTCTCTTACTCTCTCTCTCCTGTCTCAGTCTCTATTTAAATACCTTTCTCTTACTCTCTCTCTCCTGTCTCAGGCTGAGGCCGAGGTTGTTCGATACCATTCCCGGTCACAGATCACTTGCCACACATGAAAATGTTTATGTGGGCCTTATTGAATTTAGTGATACATGGCTTGACAGATAAGGAATCATTTGTAGAGCAGGCTGGCTATGAAATATAATGTATTCTAACTGGTGAACAGGCCACTGTCCCTCTCTGTATTTTTCATTCATATTGTAAGCAGTGTTTCAGCAAGTGCAGTTTGAATGGATTTGGTTTGTTTTTGAATCTGTATTGCTGTGCGATTATAGGAACACAGCAGGCTCTCTCTCTCTCTCTACCGCACCTACTGTCTCGACCTCTGAATGCTCGGCTATGAAAAGCCAACTGACATTTACTCCTGAGGTGCTGACCTGTTACATCCTCTACAGCCACTGTTATTATTATTTGACCCTGGAGGTCATATCTGAACAATCTGACCTTAATGGCCATGTACTCTTATAAAATCCACCCAGCATAGCCAGAAGAGGACTGGCCACCCCTCAGAGACTGGCTCCACTTTAGGTGTCTTGCCTTTCTAGGGGGTTTTTCCTAGCCACCATGATTCTACAACTGCATTGCTTGCTGTTGGGGGTTTTAGGCTGGGTTTCTGTATAAGCACTTTGTGACATCTGCTGATGTAAAAAGGGCTTTATAAAAACGTTTGATTTGATTTGATTATATGAACACAGCAGGCTTTGTGTGTTTGCACAAACTGCAGACATTAGTTAGTATGACAGCATGGCTATAGTGTGTTTATGCTTCACTTAACCTGTATGTAATGTAAATACATGCACAATTCAAACTACACTTAATCTGAACTCTGCCTGACATTTGACATGCACCCTGTAGAATAGAGATTAGTCAAAGCTGCTATGATTTAAACAAAAAAACTATTCTGGTACTGTAACGACTCAAGATTATCCTAGACGAAGACAGAGGTTAAAGCGGAGGACAATACAGCAAAATATATTCATATTTGCATATTTACCTTTGTCATGACGTCGCCGGCTTGGGTATTGCAAACCTCACCACCCCCTCTCCCTGCCTTTCCCTGCCTCTTCAACCCATGCTGTGGTCACAGAGAGGTCGTAAATTCCTGAGAATCTCCTCATGGCCCAACAGTATTAGACAGAGGGTAAACTTTCAGGACCAAGGAATTCTCTTCCACCTCACAGAACTTGAGGTACGAACATATTTCATATTCCTGCAAAAGTATGAAAGCTCGGTGGAGAGTCCAGCTATGAACCGGTCCATTTGTCACCACGTGGGAAACTCATGTGAGACTGTGGGACTACATTACCATATCGCTGTTTATATAATAACCTCAGATATGAGGTTTACATCTGTTTGTTGTATAAAATGAATGAGTGAGTATGATACTGTTTGTATAATTGTGTAATATGATTTTGGACTGTTTAATTAAGAAAAATACAAATACCTTTTTGATTTGAACTAAATCCAAGGACCGCCCTGAGCCCAGTATGGGTCAGAGACCATGGGACAGCCCCTCTCTGCTATCTGAATAAAAGCCAACTCTAAGAAATTACCAGCCAGACCATGTTTATCCTCCAAGGAGGAGAACGAAGGTTGAGGATAAATGCTGAATCTTTAACCATACCACGTGGTTAAAACTCTGATACTAATAAGAACAAGTCTTTGATATTGACTACTAGTCTGCAGCTAGGAATTCGGTATCATTGAACGTGAAGAAAGACAACCGCCGAAACAAGAATTCTATAACGAATGTCACTCTGAACAATCCACAATAACTACGACAGAAGGAGCTCCAACAAAATGAACTTCTCTCAAACGATCAAGACGACACACCGAGCGTAAATATATATACACTGCTCAAAAAAATAAAGGGAACACTTAAACAACACAATGTAACTCTAAGTCAATCACACTGTCACACTGTGTTGGGTTGTAAGCACAACCCCCACCTGTGGACGTCGGGCCCTCATACCACCCTCATGGAGTCTGTTTCTGACCGTTTGAGCAGACACATGCACATTTGTGGCCTGCTGGAGGTCATTTTGCAGGGCTCTGGCAGTGCACCTCCTTGCACAAAGGCGGAGGTAGCGGTCCTGCTGCTGGGTTGTTGCCCTCCTACGGCCTCCTCCACGTCTCCTGATGTACTGGCCTGTCTCCTGGTAGCGCCTGCATGCTCTGGACACTACGCTGACAGACACAGCAAACCTTTTTTGCCACAGTTCGCATTGATGTGCCATCCTGGATGAACTGCACTACCTGAGCCACTTGTGTGGGTTGTAGACTCCGTCTCATGCTACCACTAGAGTGAGAGCACCGCCAGCATTCAAAAGTGACCAAAACATCAGCCAGGAAGCATAGGAACTGAGAAGTGGTCTGTGGTCACCACCTGCAGAATCACTCCTGTTTTGGGGGGTGTCTTGCTAATTGCCTATAAATTCCACCTTTTGTCTATTCCATTTGCACAACAGCATGTGAAATGTATTGTCAATCAGTGTTGCTTCCTAAGTGGACAGTTTGATTTCACAGAAGTGCGATTGACTTGGAGTTACATTGTGTTGTTTAAGTGTTCCCTTTATTTTTTTGAGAAGTGTATATTGATTGCAATTGTTCCCGAATGAGTGAGCGTTCATGTGTAAGGATTAGCATGTTAATTGTTATAATTATGGACTCTGTAGTGAATTCTTAGTCGAACGCCATTTTCCCTTTGTCAGCCGGTTAATTTTCCCTTTGTCTAACATGCCGGTTCAGCCCACTATGGCATATTTCTCCCATCATTTCATGTAACTATTTTAAGTTTGTTTATGCATTTCTGTGAATTAAGTAGTTAGTAATAATTAAATGATTTAAGACAATTGATGTATGGATGACTCATAGTGAAGACTGGGTTCGTGCAGATAATCAACAATTTACGACGTTTGGAATGAGACTAACGTGAGGTAGAGTAAATAAATCATTAATTAGAAGACTATTGATCAGATATGAAAATATCTGAAAGGTTATATTGGGAAATTATAACTTTGTAATGTAATAACTTTCCCTGGTGCCCTCGAATTCATAGTTAATTAATTACGTTATTACTCAAGTGATCACGTAATCCCTAATTACAGGAATCTTTGAAAAAAACTATAAGTCTTCAATTTAACGGTAGCAAAGACACGACACCTTCTATCTACCTTTTCTTATTACTCAACAGGAAAGGCATTCAAATATCTTCCTTCCTGGGTTTAAACTAATATCTTATTTTATGTCATCGCCATGCCAGCTGCAATATTCATGAAATGTACTGTATGTATGAGCCGCTATTGCTTGAGCGTGTCCGAAGTTGTCAACAACATTTTTATTGACATTTGTTGGTGTTGTAATTTTACCCCTTTTCTGCCCAATTTCGTGATATACAATTGCGATCCATTTGTGGTCTTGTCTCATCGCGCAACTCCCCAACAGACTCGGGAGAGGCGAAGGTTGAGTCATGCATCCTCCAAAGCCTCTTCTTAACACCCGCTTAACTCTGAAGCCAGCCACACCAACGTGTCGGAGAAAACACCGTTCAACTGACGACCAAGGTCAGCCTGCAGGCACCCAGGCCTCCACAAGGAGTTGCTAGAGCGCGAGAAGCCAAGTAAAGCCCCCTGGCCAAACCCTCTCCAAACTTGAACACGATGGGCCAATTGTGCGCCGCCCTATGAGACTCCCGGTCACGGCCGGTTGTGACTCACCCTGGTATCGAACCCTAAGCTGTAGTGAGGCCGCAACACTGCAATCCAGTGCCTTAGACCGCTTCACTACTCAGGAGGCCCGGCAACGACAGTTACCCCCCTCCCCGAGCTCAGAGTGATGGGCACCAAAGAGCTGCTGTGATGTAAGACAGGGCCGGGCAAAACCACACACACACAGAGACACAGACACAGACACACACACAGACACACAGATGTATACATTTTAAAGATCTGAAAACACAGTGGCTCTGGGAAGTATAATTTCCTGCTTCGCTGCGCTGAGGCATCATGGGACTGCTAATTCAGTGGAGTGGAAAGCAGACATACCACACACACACAACACTTCCCCAAACAGAGAAACACACAGAAACACACACACACACACAACACTTCCCAACACAGAAAAACAGAGAAACACACAGAAACATGGGTTTGACATGTGAGAAATGGAGATGATTAAGACAGATACTGTAGTGACAGAGATTCTACATCTAGATTCAACCCGCAAGGTTCTTCCTTAGTTCCCTCTACTTCCCAATCAGATTCTAGAAGTAGAACCCATGTGTTGTCTATCTGATCAATCATTTGTGTCTGTAAAAACATGTGTAGCCTACAAGAGTGTGCAGGAATTCAATTCACAACTCCATATCTAGTGCAGTGCTTTGGTTCTGAACCCTATAGAGTCCCTATCTTTAAAAGAGGATTCCACTGTACATTCCCACAGACAGTGTCACGTTGTCTAATGATTGGAGACAGGCGCAGGAATAAGTAATAGGGTTTTTTATTTACTCCACCCAAGCAAAAGAGCGAGGTGTAAACCTCTAAATAATACAAGGGATGAGACCTGTAAAACAAGTGCACAATAACAGGTAGCATGGAAGCCGAAACAACAGGTGCTCAAAAGACCAACAGACATGGCAACAATAACCGACAAGAACAATGGGGAACAGAGGGCAAATATATACACATACTAATCAGGGGGAATGGGAACCAGAGGTGCGTAATGAGTTAAGACAGTCCGGGGTTGGTGGTGATGATGATCCAGTTCAGTGAGGCCTAGAAGGCCGGTGCGTAGACTTCCGGTGCTGGTGAACGGAATGAGCAGCGGTACCGGGGGGATCCGTGACTTACAGTATGGATTCACTATCTGTAAAAAAGGATCCCACTGCACAATCCTACTTACAGTATGGATTCACTATCTGTAATAGAGGATCCCAGTGTACAATCCTACATACAGTCTGGATTCAATATCTGTAAAAGAGGATCCCACTGCACAATCCTACTTACAGTATGGATTCACTATCTGTAATAGAGGATCCCAGTGTACAATCCTACATACAGTCTGGATTCAATATCTGTAAAAGAGGATCCCACTGCACAATCCTACTTACAGTATGGATTCACTATCTGTAATAGAGGATCCCAGTGTACAATCCTACATACAGTCTGGATTCAATATCTGTAAAAGAGGATCCCACTGCACAATCCTACATACAGTATGGATTCACTATCTGTAATAGAGGATCCCAGTGTACAATCCTACATACAGTATGGATTCACTATCTGTAATAGAGGATCCCACTGTACAATCCTACATACAGTATGGATTCACTATCTGTAAAAGAGGATCCCACTGCACAATCCTACATACAGTATGGATTCACTATCTGTAATAGAGGATCCCAGTGTACAATCCTACATACAGTATGGATTCACTATCTGTAATAGAGGATCCCACTGTACAATCCTACATACAGTATGGATTCACTATCTGTAAAAGAGGATCCCACTGCACAATCCTACATACAGTATGGATTCACTATCTGTAAAAGGAACCCACATTCTTCTTCCATGTCTACTGTCTGTTTCCCTGTAGCACTGACACTACACTCAGTCTCTGAAACGTCTGTCACATGGAGTTTACTTTCACAGAGAGGATTACACTGTGGTTCCGGTACACAGTACAGTAAGCCACACATTGTCCAGAATATGTGATTACTGTGTTGGCAGAACGAGCGGTGGAGAGTATTAAAATGCTACCAACAGCAAAGTTAGCAAATTACGACACCACCATAGCAGGAACTTGTTGACCCCAATGTTACACTTTTTTACAATCCCTTTGGCACTCATTTCAGAAGCTTGTGGTCATTTTTCAAAACTCTAGACACAAAACTCAAAACGGTCATCACTTGTAACACAGGCTGTCCAATGTTCAAAATATTGCATTGTGCTTATCTTTAGGCATTGTGCCTATCTTTGTGCCTTTCTTCATATCTTTAAAGAAACCTTGCACTTGCAGAATCATTGGTTCAAATAACTAATTTATCAGGAAATACCATAGGAACGTTCATTTAGATGACCCACCCACGAGATACCGATAGTTTCACTGTGTAGTTGTTCGTTCAATCATTAAATATTGTAGTGCAAAATATATGATACATGTTTCATTATGCTACTACACGTAAATACATCACTGTAAAAGGACTAGTAGAGAGAATACTACAGACACAGAGGAATCATTGAACAAAATCTGAAATTTATTGATGAAATACAATAAAATCACACAAAGGTTTCTTTGAATCAAAGCAAAAATAATTAGCTACAAAAAAGAAAATATCTACAGTAAAACATCAACTGCAGTGTTCCTCACATGGCTTACTGTAAAACGCAAAACAAAGGATTTATTACTGTACTTCTATATTTCCCTCAACCCTGTCTTGTGGATTTGGCCACAGGTTCTCATCCACATCACAATGGATGTTTTCATTAGCCAAACATCTTGGGAAGAATCTTCGGGCATGGCGAATCCAGGCCCGACACTGGTCTGCCGTGATGTCATTGCATACGTCATCCATGGCCTGGAGAAGGGTGGCTTGTTTGTGAGGGCGCCTATCATACACCTTCCACCCCCATGTGCAGAAAAATTCCTCAATTGGGTTTTAGGAAAGGAGAGTATGGGAGTAAGTACAGGGTGGTAAATTGTGGATGGAACTGAAACCATGCTTGCACTTTTTGAGCATGGTGGAACATTATCCCACACAATGACATAGGTCATGCCATCAGCTCTACAGACCTGATTTAGGCCATCAAGGAACGTTACATTCATAACAGCGAATCATGTGGCTGCCTGCAACTCAATATATAGAGTATATAGAGTAGAGAGCTTTAGTTGTTGTTCGACCTAACATTAGATCGGGCAAGATGCGTAATCTAAGCAACTTTGACGGTGGTATGATTGTTGATGCCACACATGGTGATTCCAGCATCTCAGAAACAACTGCCTTCCTGGGATTTCTACGCACTACAGTCTCTAGAGTTTACAGAGAATGGTGCGATAAACAAAACACATTCAGTGGCAGTTCTGTGGGCAAAAACACCTTGTTAATGAGAGAGGTCAGAGGAGAACGTCCAGACTCATTCAAGTTAACAGAAAGGCCACAAATGCTCAAATATCAGCTGTTTATAACAGTGGTGTGCAGAATGGCATCTCTTAACGTACAACGCTGTGAATAATTCAGGCTGTTGTGGAGGCAAAAGGGGGTCCTACCCAGCACTTGATAGGTGTACCTAATAAAGTAGCCGGTGGGTGTACAGTAATGTCAAATCTGAAAACATGGTCTGGAAAAGTGGAACATGGGACCATAGAAACAGTGTCTGAATAAGAATGATGATGAAATATTCCATCCATAGATAATGTAGTACAATTGGTTCATGTTCCACGGTAATTGTTGTCAATGGATCTCATTATTCTGAAACTTTCATGATCTTAACATGGAATATTTTTTGTCAGTTTCCATAAAACGATGCATTAAGAGTAATGCAACAGTTACTTATCATTATGAGCAGTTATATCAACTGATAGTTAGATCATTGTAATGAAATGAATAGACAGTCATCTCAGATGTAATGTATGAATTGCATTTTGAAATGGTAATACTTTGATGTTAAGTTGTGTCCTTTTGAACAGATGATTTTAGTTCAATGAACACATTATCTTAGCTTTATGTGTATTGTATCCAAGCAATTGGAAAAACAGTTTTGAAAAATTAGCATTTTGATCATTGGTTGTGAGTTTTGTGTCTAGAGTTTTGAAAAATGACATCAAGGTTCTGAAATTAGTGCCAAAGTGATTGTAAAAATCTGTAACTTCTTTAATCATGTTCATTCAAATGGGTTGGAGGGGTGGTTGTGTGTGTGTGTGTGTGTGTGTGTGTGTGTGTGTGTGTGTGTGTGTGTGTGTGTGTGTGTGCGTGCGTGTTTGGCCATGTGTGTGTGTGGCCGTAACTTAGTGTATACTTGTGTGTGTGTGTGTGTGTGTCTGCGTGTGTGTCTGCGTGCGTGCATGTGTGTTTGGCCGTGTGTGTTTTTGTGTGAGTGTGTGTGGCGGTAGCTCCGTGTGTGTGTGTGTGTGTGTGTGTGTGTGTGTGTGTGTGTGTGTGTGTGTGTGTGTGTGTGTGTGTGTGTGTGTGTGTGTGTGTGTGAGTGTGTGTGTGGCTGTAGATCAATGTAGCTTTGGACAGCTTCTGGCCTGAAGTCATTCACTCCCTTCTATCTCTCATTTCAGTGTTTTTCCTGTTGTTTTAATCCTCAACAGACTGCTTTATCAAACTGTCTGTCTTTATCCTAGATTGTTGAGGGTGGATAGGGAGATGCAGGCAGTGAAGCTATTTGGATTTACTACATTTGAATAGTTCACATGCTGTGCAATGCTCACGGTACTTGGATAATTTGTTCATGGCATGTTTATTCGCTAGCTATTTGTATAGGTGTAGAATAATACTGTGCCGTCTGTATGTGACACAAGGGACCAATACGATACTCCTGAATCCATTCCTTTCATGCTGAATTAAGTCAATGATGTCTTCTTGGAAGTAAACATTACAATTAACATTCATCATGCACAGTCTTCTAACTCTTTCACAAATGCTTGCCAGTATAACCCAATAGTCTGCCATATGACAGCAATCCAGAAAGGTTAAGCAGCAGCATATGGTTCCTAAATTGAAGGAGAGAATCTGTGTTAATTGGCTGTACTCTCCAAGTCCCCAGATGGATCCAAATCTCCCCAAGGACGAGGAACTCAGGCAATAAACTTGTCTTTGGATTATTGAATTCTATCTAATTTTGCCTCCCTTTCCTTCCTCTCTCCTCCAAGTGTCCTTCCATCAAATCAAGCAACTCGTCAGAGGGATTCCATCTCTTTCCTGTTTTTCTCTCTCATTTTATCCTTTTCTTCACTCCTTCTATAATTTTCGCTCATTTTCTTTGCTCCTATTCATTTCTTTCTCTCCTTCCTCTCCTCCTATTCATTTTCCTCTCGCCTTCCTTCTTTCCTCCAAGTGTCCTTCAATTTCTGCGTTAGACATCATGAGTGTCTTTCTTGGAATGACCTTTGAGTACGCCGTCTGTCTATTTCCACACGAATGATAAACTGTGATAGATATCCTACTCCCTCCTTTCTCCTTCGCTAGAAAGCCACTGGCTACACTCGAGGAAACGGGACTTTTCACCCTCATCAGAAAAACGGCATACCTGTTGAGCCAAATTTACGTTTTTATTTTATGTGACAGACCGGCGGCCATTTTCTCCCAGGGGATCGTGGGTAAATTAGCTTTCAAAACAAGGACGTATATAACTCCAAATGAAGTACTACAGTAGCCCCTAACAGCCAATGTATTCAGCACCTTGCCTGAGGCTTCTGCTGGCCAAACACTGCTTTGTGTTTGCCTGTCAAGTTTTTCCTAACGTTTGGCTTGCTTTACCGCACAGTCAACGACAACACCATCCGATATTATCAAAAGCCTTGAAGCAATCGGAATATATGTAATTCAACTTACGAGTTTGGGTCATATTGTGAAATATGCAATATGCGGGAAAATAGGGCCAGAGAGAGAAAGAGAGGTTGAGAGACCTGTTGGACAAAATTGTGCCTCAGGTTCTTATTTCGGTTCATGTCTAACAACATCCATACATGCGGAACAAACATTGCAATGCATTGCAAAGTCTATGTTGGGAGCCTCCCCAAGTTCAACGAGTCATTAATATCTTGTCATTTCTCTCCAGGCCTCTGGCAGCTATGTCATCATAGATCCACTATTGGGATGAGAGATTAATGCTCATCATTTATAATACTACATTAGGGAGCCAAGATGGAGGAGGCTTTGCAGTCTTCCCCCACAATGCATGGGACATGGGTCCTAAAACGTAAGTTCCAATGAAGTTTCCTGTATGGGTTAGACATGTCTAAAATGGAATAAACTGCTTTATTTCTGTTCACCCTTCCCAGCGGACAAAACTGGTTGAGATTACGTCATTACAGCCGTCATTATTACGTTCGTTCAACCAGTTTTCCACAGTTTTGCCCACTGGGTTTCTTCTAAGAATGTGGATCCTTTTTTTCTGTTTCCATATTGTAAACATGTATGACAAAACTGGATTTCTGGACTTCGAGAGAAAGAGAGCGGGACAGAGAAGGAGAAGAGAGAGAGAAAGTCAGGTCACATTAGAAATGCTCCTCAATGGCTGCGTTTACACAGGCAGCCCGATTCTGATTTTCTTTCCCACTAATTGGTAATTTGACCAATCATGTCAGATCTTTTCACATCAGATCTTTTTCAGAGCTGATCTGACATAAAAAAATATAAGAATTGGGCTGCTTGTCTAAATGCAGCCATTGGGGGATCAAATCAAATCAAATTGTAATTGTCACATGCTTCGTAAACAACAGGTGTAGACTAACAGTGTAATTACTTACTTATGGATCCTTTGCCAACAATGCAGATAATTTTTTGTTGTATAAATAATAGAGAAATAATAACACAAGGAATAAATACTCAATTAGTAATGATAACTTGGTTATATACAGTACACGGGTTGATGTGCAGGGGTACAAGGTAGTTGAGGTACAGTAGATATGTACATATAGGTAGGGAATAAGTGACGAGGCAACAGGATAGATAATAAACAGTAACAGGATGTGGTGTACAGTCTGTCTCCGTCCCGGGAGGCTGTAGTGGTGTAGGATACTGGCCCGGGACATGAAGGGGAGGATCACTGCGGGAGAGAGGGAAGATTGTTTTGAACTCTCCTGGTAATTAACCACCATCGTACAGAGTAAACCTCTCCTCTCTACTCTGCTCAGCTCCTCTGATCATCCCTCCATCTCTCCCTTCTTTTCTCCCTCTCTTTCTCTTCTGTTCTCCCTCTTTTTTGTCTATTCTCTTTCTTTCTCTCGTTCTCTTCTGCTTTCTCTCTTTCCCTCACTTTTCCACTCTCTCTTTCCCTCTTTCTCTATTTCTTCCCTCCACTCTCTCGTTCCGCTCTCCCTCTCTTTTTCTAAGTGGGGAAAGGAAAGGATATTAATCTGGTCTTATAATTAACGAGGACCTTCAGGTTTTCGCTGGTATATTTCATACGTCTTCAAATTCAATAAAACTCCAGCTTTTGCATAAAGGTACCTTGCAGTTAATTAGTGCAGGTTAATTATTTTGGAGTTATACTTCACCATTTTTTGATCAAGGTCAGTGATTGATATATTGGGGTTACCGGTGACTTAAATTTCACCACGTTTTTTAATCATGCAGCGATACCTGCTTGATCTACATAATGGTGTGCTGTAGTCATGGGAATTCAGCCCAGGCATTTTATCCACATCAGCCTACGTCACAATGCGCCCTACCAACTCACAGTGAGTGAGGTGACGATGTAGAATGAGAATGTGCTCTTTCTACTGTACGTTTATAGGCACCCTTTCAGTTTTACAATCCATGATCTTGTCTCTCTAACTGATGACAGAGTCGCAGCAGGTCTCTTTACTGATGCCATGTCACATTTTTTTTTTTTTTTATGACACTTTTTGTGTGTCAATTTCAACCAGCACACCCACCTACAAAATGGTCTAGCCCATCTGGCATTTGCCAGAATTGCCAGATGGCCAATACACCCTGGGTGTAGTATGTCTATGTGGTGTCTTGATGATATTGATGTATTTCGGTTATAGAGTACTGCATGATATCCACATATTTCATGCTTGTTTCTACTGCCTACAACCAACTGTAACAAGATGCATGAATATACGAATCTGAGTATAGGCCTAGATTCTCATGTTTCGGGCCATAGCTGATGGTATGATGCTACAGTTTCGTGTTATCAAGCCAACGTGGGGAAAAACTGGCAGTGTGGAGATATACTCGATCCAGCGATGTTCCCTCTTTGATGCCATAGCAGTACATGACTGTTGGCACTCAGAACTTCTTAAACTGTATTTATGAAGGAAGGAGAGAGAGAGGAAGGGAGTAGGAGAGTCCTGTGGGACGTAGCGAGGGAGGTTGTAGCTGATAGTTCCTCTATCCCCCTCGGCTAGCTAGCTAAAGGTCTTCCAGCGGTCAAAGAGAACACGGACGCACAATCAAACTCCTCTCATCTCCTTTCATGTACCTGCTGCTGCTGCCTACAGTACAGATACATCGTTGGCAATGTGGCTTTTCACTTCTGTTGTAAACTGTGCTGGTCTACATATAACATCTTGGATACAGGATGATATTACAGTAGATCTTACATTCTGTAAGGGTTTCACTTCTGTTGTAAACTGTGCTGGTCCACATATAACATCTTGGATAAAGGATGATATTACAGTAGATCTTACATTCTGTAAGGGTTTCACTTCTGTTGTAAACTGTGCTGGTCTACATATAACATCTTGGATAAAGGATGATATTACAGTAGATCTTACATTCTGTAAGGGTTTCACTTCTGTTGTAAACTGTGCTGGTCCACATATAACATCTTGGATAAAGGATGATATTACAGTAGATCTTACATTCTGTAAGGGTTTCACTTCTGTTGTAAACTGTGCTGGTCCACATATAACATCTTGGATAAAGGATGATATTACAGTAGATCTTACATTCTGTAAGGGTTTCACTTCTGTTGTAAACTGTGCTGGTCTACATATAACATCTTGGATAAAGGATGATATTACAGTAGATCTTACATTCTGTAAGGGTTTCACTTCTGTTGTAAACTGTGCTGGTCCACATATAACATCTTGGATAAAGGATGATATTACAGTAGATCTTACATTCTGTAAGGGTTTCACTTCTGTTGTAAACTGTGCTGGTCTACATATAACATCTTGGATAAAGGATGATATTACAGTAGATCTTACATTCTGTAAGGGTTTCACTTCTGTTGTAAACTGTGCTGGTCCACATATAACAGCTTGGATAAAGGATGATATTACAGTAGATCTTACATTCTGTAAGGGTTTCACTTCTGTTGTAAACTGTGCTGGTCCACATATAACATCTTGGATAAAGGATGATATTACAGTAGATCTTACATTCTGTAAGGGTTTCACTTCTGTTGTAAACTGTGCTGGTCTACATATAACATCTTGGATAAAGGATGATATTACAGTAGATCTTACATTCTGTAAGGGTTTCACTTCTGTTGTAAACTGTGCTGGTCCACATATAACATCTTGGATAAAGGATGATATTACAGTAGATCTTACATTCTGTAAGGGTTTCACTTCTGTTGTAAACTGTGCTGGTCCACATATAACATCTTGGATAAAGGATGATATTACAGTAGATCTTACATTCTGTAAGGGTTTCACTTCTGTTGTAAACTGTGCTGGTCTACATATAACATCTTGGATAAAGGATGATATTACAGTAGATCTTACATTCTGTAAGGGTTTCACTCTGTCTGATCAGTGTTATGTAATCCTGGTCCTGGTGAACCACAGGATGTGCAGGGTTTTGTTCCAGCCTAGCACTAACACACCTGATTGTACTAATCATCTAATCACCCTTGTAAAGTTGAATCAGGTGGTAGTGCAGGGCTGAAATAATAGTCTTTGTGTCCCCATGTCCAGAACGGGACAACATTGATCTAGATAGTACACCATGGTATTATAAATCGTACATGGAAGCACATTATGTTATTTGTTCAAAACACCTGGCAGACACTAATGCAGTTTAAACCACACAGATGTTGCATATTTGTGTAATTTGAACCACTGTGGTATTACTCTACGTTAGATTCAGATTGTAGCCTTCCTTCTCTCACCGGTGCCCTGTTTTTACCTCCTAAGCTCTACAGGCATGGCTAGCAGGCAGCACAGTGCTGCCCTCGGTCACATGGTCTGCAACACCTGGCCAATTACCAGTGGGGAGAGAACAGGGGTCAGGAGGTCAGAGGCTGATATTGGAGAGCTTGTTGGGTTCTTTTTTTTACCAGGGAGTTATGGAATAATGCTAGAAGTAAGGAGTGTGTTGAGTGGAATGAAAATGCATGGATTGTGTATATTCTGGATAAGGAGGCCTGGAAGTCATTTTAGATGATTTTCACTGTATTCATTCTTGATTCTATAATCTGCAGTATGTTTAATTTATCTTAATGTCATGCTACAGTTTCAGAATGAATTGATCCCGATTCCCTCAGTGAAATACTGTATTAGTTGAATTTAATGTCGTCATTTGCTTTCCCATGGTTATTTTTGAATTAATCAAACTAGTACAGTTAGACAATAATTCTGTGCTCACTTGTCAGTCTGCTCCTCATATTTCACACCTTATCCTCCCTCAAATACTCCCATGTAGCCCAATCTAGCAGAGAACTCATGTACACACAGGCTGCATACCAAATGGCATTGTATTCCCTATGCAGTACACTATTTTTTACCAGGGCCCATAGGGTTCTGGTCAAAAGTAGTTCACTATGGAATAGGGTGCCATTCGGGATGCAGCCACAGTGTGAAAAGTTCACCTCTTTCTGAATCAGTGGGCTGATCCATGTGTTTTAGTTGGCAGTTTGAATTGGTTGATGCTGTGATATGAAAAGACTAACTTAAAGTCCTATGATCTTCAAATAGGCAATATCAACAGTAGGGCAAGGCTTATGCTGTATGATGTAAATGCATATGGGTATTGGGCAAGGGCATCTGAATGGACTTGCCCAATGCCACATAAATGATGTGCCAACAAGCATTGTAGAGACTATCTGGTACTTTTTTGTTTAACACACACACACACAATATGTAGACACTACCATTCAAAAGTTTGGGGTCACTTAGAAATGTCCTTGTTTTTGAAAGAAAAGCACTTTTTTCCCCCATTGACATAACATCATGCTGATCAGAAATACAGTGTTGTCACGTTCTGAACTTAGTTCCTTTTTTATGTCTTTATTTTAGTTTGGTCAGGGTGTGAGTTGGGGTGGGCATTCTATGTTGTTTTTCTATGTTTTGTTCTAGTCGTCATATTTCTATGTGTTTGGCCTTGTCACGTTCCTGACCTGTTTTCTGTTGTTTTGTATGTGTTTAGTTGGTTAGTTGGTCTGTTTCTATGTCAGCCTAGTGTGGGTTCTCAATCAGAGACAGATGGTAGTCGATGTCTCTGATTGAGACTCATATATAGGAGGCTTGTTTTGTGTTGGGATTTTGTGGGTGTTTGTTACCTTTCTCTGTGTTTGTGTTCTGCACCAGATAGGCCTGTATCGGTTTTGCACATTTGTTATTTTGTATGTTGTTTGTAGTGTTTCACTTGTTCTTAATTAAACATGTTGAACACTAGCCGTGCTGCACTTTGGTCCAATCCTTGCTACTCCTCTTCGGATGAAGAGATGAAGGAAGCCCGTTACAGAAACACCCACCAAACCCGGACCAAGCAGCGTGGCAACGGGCAGCAGCAACAGCAGCAGCAGTACCAGGAGGAATGGTCATGGGAGGAAATCATAAACGGAGAAGGACCCTGGGCAAAGGTGGGAGAGAATCGCCACTCTTGGGAGGAGAAGGAGGCAGCCACAGCCCAGGAGCACTGGATTGAGGAGGCAGCACGTAAGAGAGGCTGGAAGCCCGAGAGGCTCACCCAAAAAGTTATTGGGGGGGAGGCTAAAGGGGCGTTTGGCGAAGCCGGGTTGGATACCCGAGCCAACTCCCCGGGCTTACCATGGAGTGAGAGGGCGTCGTACTGGTCAGACACCGTGTTATGCGGTAAAGCGCACGGTGTCCCCAGTACGCGTGCTTAGCCCAGTGCGGGCTATTCCACCTTGCCGCACTGGGAGGGCTAGGTTGGGCATCGAGCTGGATGTCATGAAGCCGGCCCAACGTATCTGGCCTCCAGTACGTCTCCCCGGGCCGGCGTACATGGCACCAGCCTTACAGGTGGTGTCCCCGGTTCGCCTGCATAGCCCAGTGCGGGTTGTTCCACCTCGCCGCACTGGCAGGGCTACGGGGACCATTCAACCTGGTAAGGTTGGAGAGGCTCGGTGCTCAAGAGCGCGTGTCCTCCTTCACGGTCCGGTATATCCGGCGCCACCTTCCCACCCCAGCCCAGTACCACCAGTGCCTACACCACGCACCAGGCTTCCAGTGCATCTCCAGAGCCCTGTTCCTCCTCCCCGCACTCGCCCTGAGGTGCGTGCCCTCAGCCCGGTACCTCCAGTTCCGGCACCACGCATCAGGCCTATAGTGCGTCTCAGCCAGCCAGAGTCTGCCGTCTGCCCAGCGGTGCCTGAACTGCCCGTCTGCCCAGCGGCGCCTGAACTGCCCGTCTGCCCAACGCCGTCTGGACCGTCCGTCTGCCCAGCGCCGTCTGAGCCGTCCGTCTGCCCAGCGCCGTCTGAGCCATCCGTCTGCCCAGCGCCGTCTGAGCCATCCGTCTGCCCAGCGCCGTCTGAGCCATCCGTCTGCCCAGCGCCGTCTGAGCCATCCGTCTGCCCAGCGCCGTCTGAGCCATCCGTCTGCCCAGCGCCGTCTGAGCCATCCGTCTGCCCAGCGCCATCTGAGTCATCCGTCTGCCCAGCGCCGTCTGAGCCATCTGTCTGCCCAGCGCCATCTGAGTCATCCGTCTGCCACGAGCCATTAGAGCCGCCCGTCTTCCACGAGCCATTAGAGCCGCCCGTCAGTCAGGAGCCGCTAGAGCCGTCCGTCAGTCAGGAGCCGCGAGAGCCGTCCGTCAGTCAGGAGCCGCCAGAGCCGCCAGCCAGTCAGGAGCCGCCAGAGACGCCAGCCAGTCAGGAGCCGCCAGAGACGCCAGCCAGTCAGGAGCCGCCAGAGACGCCAGCCAGTCAGGAGCCGCCAGAGACGCCAGCCAGTCAGGAGCCGCCAGAGACGCCAGCCAGTCAGGAGCCGCCAGAGACGCCAGCCAGTCAGGAGCCGCCAGAGACGCCAGCCAGTCAGGAGCCGCCAGAGACGCCAGCCAGTCAGGAGCCGCCAGAGACGCCAGCCAGTCAGGAGCCGCCAGAGACGCCAGCCAGTCAGGAGCCGCCAGAGACGCCAGCCAGTCAGGAGCCGCCAGAGACGCCAGCCAGTCAGGAGCTGCCAGAGACGCCAGCCAGTCAGGAGCTGCCAGAGATGCCCTACAGTCATGAGCTGCCCTACAGTCATGAGCTGCCCTTCAGTCATGAGCTGCCCTTCAGTCATGAGCTGCCCTTCAGTCATGAGCTGCCCTACAGTCATGAGCTGCCCTCCAGTCATGAGCTGCCCTCCAGTCATGAGCTGCCCTCCAGTCATGAGCTGCCCTTCAGTCATGAGCTGCCCTTCAGTCATGAGCTGCCCTTCAGTCATGAGCTGCCCTTCAGTCATGAGCTGCCCTCCAGTCATGAGCAGCCCTCCAGTCATGAGCTGCCCTCCAGTCATGAGCTGCCCTCCAGTCATGAGCTGCCCTCCAGTCATGAGCTGCCCTCCAGTCATGAGCTGCCCTTCAGTCATGAGCTGCCCTCCAGTCATGAGCTGCCACTCAGTCATGAGCTGCCACTCAGTCCGGAGCTGCCACTCAGTCCGGAGCTGCCATTAGTCCGGAGTTGTCCCTCTGTCCTGAGCTACCTCTCTGTCCTGGGCTACCTCTCTGTCCTGAGCTACCTCTTTGTCCTGAACTACCTCTCTGTCCTGAGTTGTCTCCTCTATTGTAGAGGGGAGTTGGTGAAGGTTCCTGGACCATGGTCGGGGGCGAGGGTCGCCACTCAAGGGACGCTAAGGAGGTGGACAAAGACAATGGTGGAGTGGTGCCCTCGTCCACCGCCGGAGCCGCCACCGCGGACAGATGCCCACCCAGACCCTCCCCTTGAGTTTTAGGGGTGCGCCCGGAGTTCACACCTTGAGGGGGGGGGTTCTGTCACGTTCCTGACCTGTTTTCTGTTGTTTTGTATGTGTTTAGTTGGTCAGGACGTGAGCTGGGTGGGAATTCTATGTTGTGTGTCTAGTTTGTCTGTTTCTATGTCAGCCTAGTGTGGGTTCTCAATCAGAGACAGATGGTAGTCGTTGTCTCTGAGACTCATATATAGGAGGCTTGTTTTGTGTTGGGATTTTGTGGGTGTTTGTTACCTGTCTCTGTGTTTGTGTTCTGCACCAGATAGGTCTGTATCGGTTTTGCACATTTGTTATTTTGTATGTTGTTTGTAGTTTTTCACTTGTTCTTAATTAAACATATTGAACACTAGCCGCGCTGCACTTTGGTCCAATCCTTGCTACTCCTCTTCGGATGAAGAGATGGAGGAAGCCCGTTACAGGCCTAGTATGGTTCTCAATCAGAGGCAGGTGTCGATCGTTGTCTCTGATTGAGAAGCACACTTAGGTAGCCTGTTTTCCCACTATGGGTTGTGGTTATTTATTTTGTGGTTAGTTATTTTCTGTTTAGTGTTTTTTGTTTGCACCTTACAGAACTGTTCGTTTGTCGGTTTGTTGTTTTTGTTCAGTATTCATTCTTTATTAAATTATTATGAATACGCACCACACTGCACTTTGGTCCTCTTCTCCTTCCACCAACGACAACCGTTACAGAACTACCCACCAACCAAGGACCAAGCAGCGTGGTAAACGGGAGCAGAGGATTATGGACTCATGGACATGGGAGGAGATACTAGACGGTAAGGGACCCTGGGCACAGGCTGGGGAATATCGCCGCCCCAAGGAAGAACTGGAGGCAGCGAAAGCTGAGCGGCGGCGATATGAGGAGGTAGCACAGCAGCGCGACAGGCACGAGAGGCAGCCCCCCAATTTTTGGGGGGGAACACGGGGAGTGTGGCAGAGTCAGGTTGGAGACCTGAGCCCACTCCTTGTGCTTATCGTAAGCAGTGCGTTACTGGTCAGGCACCGTGTTATGCGGTTAAGTGCATGGTGTCACCAGTGCGCGGTCATAGCCCGGAGCGCTATAGGCCAGCCCCCCGCAAGTGTCGTGCGAAAGTGGGCATCCACCCAGGGCGTGTTGTGCCGGCTTAGCGTGTCTGGTCTCCAGTACACCGTTTCGGTCCAGGGTATCCTGCGCCGGCTCTGCGTGCTGTGTCTCCGGGGCGCTGGGAGGGTGCAATGCGTCCTATGTCTGCGCTCCGCTCGTGCCGGGCGAATGTGTGAATTGAGCCTAAGGGGGAGGTGCGCCTAGTATGCACCAGATCTCCAGTGCTCACCCACAGCCCGGTTCAACCTGTGCCTGCACTCTGGAGGGTCCGGGCTAGAGTAGTCATCTAGCCTGGGGGAGTGGTGCCAAGGCTGCGCACCAGAGCTCCAGTGTTCCCCCACAACCCGGCCCTTCCGGTGCCTCCTCCAAGCACCAGGCCTCCTGTAGGTCTCTCCAGCCTGGTGGGTCCTCTGGCAGCCCTACGCACCAGGCTGTCTCTCCGTCTCCTTCCCCCAGGTTCCATCTCCAGTCCTGAGCCGCCTGAGCCGCCCGTCTGTCCTGAGCCGCCTGAGCCGCCCGTCTGTCAGGAGCCGCCTGAGCCGCCCGTCAGTCAGGAGCCGCCTGAGCCACCCGTCAGTCAGGAGCCGCCTGAGCCGCCTGCCAGTCAGGAGCCGCCTGAGCCGCCCGCCAGTCCGGATCTGCCAGAGTCTCCCTCCAGTCCGGATCTGCCAGAGTCTCCCTCCAGTCCGGATCTGCCAGAGTCTCCCTCCAGTCCGGATCTGCCAGAGTCTCCCTCCAGTCCAGAGGCGCCAGAGTCTCCCTCCAGTCCAGAGGCGCCAGAGCCGGCCGTCAGTCCAGAGGCGCCACTCACTCCAGACTCAACCATCAGTCCAGTGGCGTCCTCTAGTCCGGGGTCAGTGGTGAGGGTTACCGTTCCAGGGACATTACGTAAATGGCCGGAGTTAGAAGTGGAGCGGGGTCCACGTCCCACACCAGAATCGCCACTGCGGAGTTATGCCCACCCAGACCCTCCCATATAGGCTTAGGTGTACGGCCGGGGGTCTGCACCCTTGGGGGGGGGGGGATACTGTCACGCCCTGACCTTAGTATTCTTTGTTTTTCTTCATTATTTTTGTTTAGGTCAGGGTGTGACAAGGGTGATATATGTTTATGTCCTGTCTAGGGTTTTTGTATGTTTATGGGGTTGTTACTAGTCTTGGTGTTTTGTATGTCTATGGTTGCCTAGATTGGTTCTCAATTAGAGGCAGCTGTTTATCGTTGTCTCTGATTGGAAACCATATTTAGGCAGCCATATTCCTTGAGTATTTCGTGGGTGATTGTCTATGGTTAGTTGCCTGTGTCAGCACTATTATTATAGCTTCACGTTCGTTTTGTTGTTTTTGTATAGTTCGTTCAGTGTTTCTTTCTTCATTAAAACTTCTTATGGCTGCATCCCGCTACCGGGATCGATATGACAGCAGCCAGATAAAGTGCAGGGCGCCAAATTCAAAAAAACAGAATTCTCATAATTAAAATTCCTCAAACATACATGTGTCTTATATCATTTTAAAGGTATTCTTGTTGTTAATCCCACCAAAGTGTCCGATTTCAAATATGCTTTTCAGCGAAAGCACTACAAATGATTATGTTAGGTCACCACCAAACCACAATAAGCACAGCCATTTTTCCAGCGAAAGATGGCTTTCACAAAAAGCAGAAATAGAGATAAAATTAATCACTAACCTTTGATTATCTTCATCAGATGACACTCATAGGACTTCATGTTACACAATACATGCATGTTTTGTTTGATAAAGTTCATATTTATAACAAAAAAATCTGAGTTTACATTGACGCGTTACATTCACTAGTTCCAAAAACATCCAGTGATAGTGCATAGCCACATCGTTTCAACAGAAATACTCATCATAAATGTACATGATAATCCAAGTTATACACATGGAATTATAGATATACCTCTCCTTAATGCAACCGCTGTGTCAGATTTCAAAAAAACTTTACGGAAAAAGCAAATCATGCAATAATCTGAGACGGAGCTCAGAACAATAGCCAAATTAGCCGCCATGTTGGACTCAACAGAAACTAGAAAATACATGATAAATGTTTCCTTACCTTTGATGAACTTCATCAGAATGCAGTCCTAGGAATCCCAGGTCCACAATAAATGCTTGATTTGTTCGATAATGTCCGCTATTTATGTCCAATTAGCTACTTTGGTTCGCGCCTTCGGTAAACAATTCTGTTCTGTTCTGTTATACTCACAGACATAATTCAAACAGTTTTAGAAACTTCAGAGTGTTTTCTATCCAATATGAATAATAATATGCATATATTAGCATCTGAGACTAAGGAGCAGGCCGTTTAATATGTGCACCTCTGTGCACCTTTCATCCAAGCTACTCAATACTGCCCCTGCAGCCATACGAAGTTAAAGAAGATGTATTCAAATCACGCTGCGCTTTGGTCTCATCCCTATAACGAACGTGACAAGTGTAGACATTGTTAACCTGTCTAGGATCAGCGTGGCGCTAGCGGCACACCCCCCCCCCCCCCCCACTGAAAAACCAGTGCCGCGAAATTCAAAAAAATTTTTTTTTTTAAATATTTAACTTTCACACATTAAAGTCCAATACAGCTAATGAAAGACACAGATCTTGTGAATCCAGTCAACATTTCCGATTTTTAAAATGTTTTACAGGGAAGACACAATATGTAAAGATGTACATCTATTACCTAAAAACACATTAGCATAATCCACCATCTTTTATTTGTCCACCAACACCAGTAGCCATCACCAATTCGGCTAAACTAAGATATTTATAGCCCCTAACCAACAAAAAAACTCATTAGATGACAGTCTGATAACATATTTATGGTATGGGATAGGTTTTGTTAGAAAAAAGTGCATATTTCAGGTAGATGGCATAGTTTACAATTGCACCCACCGTCACAAATGGACTAGAATAATTACAATGAGCAACGTGTTTACCTAACTACTAATCATCAAACATTTCGTAAAAATACACAGCATACACGAATCGAAAGACACAGATCCTGTGAATACAGACAATATTTCAGATTTTCTAAGTGTCTTACAGCGAAAACACAATAAATCGTTATATTAGCTTAGCACATAGCAATTAGCAGCCCAGCATTGATTCTAGCCAAAGTGAGCGATAAAAGTCAACATCGCCAAAAGATATTAATTTTTTCACTAACCTTCTCAGAATTCTTCCGATGACACTCCTGTAACATCACATTACAACATGCATATACAGTTTGATCGAAAATGTTTATATTTAGCCACCAAAATCATGGTTAGACAATGTGAAATGTAGACAAGCTGGTAAAGAAAAAGTCCTTGCGCCACTTAGACAGTGATCTACTCTTATACATAAATACTCATAAACGTGACAAAAAAATATAGGGTGGACAGGGATTGATAGACAATTTAATTCTTAATACAATTGCGTTATTACATTTTTTAATTTATCCTTACTTTTCAATACAGTTTGCGCCAAGCGAAGCTACGTCAAAAAACATGGCGTCCTAAGCCACTAAAATGTTTCGACAGAAACACGATTTATCATAATAAAAATGTCCTACCTTGAGCTGTTCTTCCATCAGTATCTTGGGCAAAGGATCCTTTCTTGGGAGAAATCGTCTTTTGGTGGAAAGCTGTCCTCTTGCCATGTGGAAATGTCAACTGCGTTCGGGATGAACTGAAAAGCGTGCCCAACTTTTCACATCGTTGCAAAAATAAATGTCCCAAAATCGCACTAAACGGATATAAATTGCTATAAAACGCTTTAAATTAACTACCTTATGATGTTTTTAACTCCTATAACGAGTGAAAAGATGACCGGAGAAATATAACAGGCTAAACTAACGCTTGGAACAGGTGCGCGCCGGTGTCCTCTAGGCTCATGACGCAGCTCCAAAAGAATGACTAGCTTCAGGGTTTTTTCATTTGTAGGGCCTGTGAACGCGCAATCGACCCCATTGGAATCGTCATCACGTAAAGGCATCCAGGGGAAGACGTAAGAAGTGTCCGTATAGTCATAGCAATGACAATGCCCTTTTAACTGACTTCAGAAGAGTGGCCAACATTTCTCAAATCTGACTCCATGTCAGGGAAATTGCTGTAGAATGGGCTCTGTTCCACTTAGAGACAAAATTTCAACTCCTATAGAAACTATAGACTGTTTTCTATCCAATAATAATAATAATATGCATATTGTACGATCAAGGATTTTGTGGGAAGCCGTTTAAAAAATTTGCCAAATTAGCATAAATAGTCTAAACAGCGCCCCCATCCCCAACAGGTTAATGTTGTAAATGGCTATTGTAGCTGGAAACGGTAGATTTTTTATGGAATATCTACACAGGCATACAGAGGCCCATTATCACCAACCACTACTCCTGTGTTCCAATGGCATGTTGTGTTAGCTAATCTAAGTTTACCATTTTAAAAGGCTAATTGATCATTAGAAAACTATTTTGCAATTATGTAAGCACAGCTGAAAACTGTTGTACAAATTAAAGAAGCAATAAAGCTGTCCGCCTTTAGTCTAGTTGAGTATCTGGAGCATCACCATTTGTGGGTTCGATTACAGGCTCAAAATGGCCAGAAACAAAGCACATTCTTCTGAAACTCGACAGTCGATTCTTGTTCTGAGAAATAGCCTTCAAATTGCCAAGAATTGCCAAGAAACTGAAGATCTCATACAACGCTGTGTACTACTTCCTTCACAGAACAGGCCTTCTAGGCAGAGTTGCAAAGAAAAGGCCATATAAAAATAAAAGTTTAAGAACATAGACACTGGACAGAGGAACTCTGCCTAGAAGGCCAGCATCCCAAAGTATCATCTTCACTGTTGATGTTGATACTGGTGTTTTGCGGGTACAATTTAATGAAGTTGCCAGTTGTAGACTTGTGAGGTGTCTGTTTCTCAAACTAGACACTCTAATGTACTTGTCCTCTTTCTATTCTGGTTTGAGCCAGTTTGCGCTGAAACATGGAGCTCCACCTCTTCAGCCGGGTGGGCATCTCGAACGAGATCCTGACAGACCAAGGTATTGAGTCTATGTCCCACCTAATGAAAGATTTGTGTGCTCTCCTGCAGATCAAGCAGATTCGGACCTCCGTATTTCACCCACAGACGGATGGGCTCGTTGGGCGGTTCAATACAACACCCAAACAAATGCTGTGGAAGGTCATTGAGCAGGACAGGAAGAACTGGGACCAGCTACTACCTCACCTAATATTCTCAATCCGAGAAGTACCCCAGTCCTCCACTGGTTTTTCCCCTTTCGAACTCCTTTACTGGAGGAGGCCATGCGGCCTACTGGACCTTGCCAATGAGGTGTGGGAAGCCCAGCCGACCTCCTTATGCAGCGTGGTAGAGCACGTGGAGATGATGATGGAGCGGATGACAGCCATATGGCCAGTGGTAAGGGAACATATGGATAAGGCCCAACGCGCCCAAGCCCAGGTCTACAATCGGGAAACCCAGCCAAGAGATGTTGGTCTTAATCCCCACAGCCGAAAGAAAGTTCCTGGCAACATGGCACGGGACATAGTAGGTGATAGAGAAGCTGGGACCTGTCAATTACCGCGTACGGCAGCCCGGGAAACCCCAACAGATTTACCACATGTAGCTGTTGAAGAAGTGGCACGAGAGGACAGCCTTGGCAGTGTTATGGTCAGAACCCAGGACACCAATGGTACCAGTGGTGTTCCCGAGCAATGAGGACATCGACCCGGCCCAGAAGCAAGAGCTCAGGGAGCTCATCGATCGGAACATGGTTGTGTTCTCCGAGAAGCCGGGCCGCACGACCCTCATTGAACACCACATCTGTACCCGGCCCGGGGAAATGGTACAAAATAGGCCATATTGGATTCTTGAGGCCTGAAAGCAGGCCGTGAAGCAGGAAGTGGAGGCTATGCTGAGGATGGGGGTTGTTGAAGAGTCCAACAGTTCATGGTGCAGCCCCATCATGTTGGTGCCCAAACCGGACTGTAGCCTGCGCTTCTGTAATGATTTCCGGGGTGTGAACGACATCAGCTTGTTCGACGCCTACCTGATGCCGAGGGTGGACGAGCTCATCGACCGATTGGGAAAGGCCCGGTACATCAGCACCCTTGACCTGACCAAGGATATTGGCAGGTACCGTTGGCAGCCTCCTCCTGGGAGAAGACAGCGTTTTCGACACCAGATGGATTATATCAATACCCTGGTGCTCCCGTTTGGTCTCCACGGAGCCCCGCCCACATTCCAGCGCCTGATGGACAAAGTACTTCGACCCAACCAGCAGTATGCAGCAGCCTATTTGGATGATATCCTCATCCACAGCCAAGGTTGGGAAGAGCACCTGACGCGCCTCCAGGCGTTGTTGGACGCGTTCAGACAAGCCGGGTTGACAAGAAATGCAAACTAGAGTTCGAGATGTTGGAGTACCTGGGGTATTTGATTGGACAGGGGAACGTCAAGTCCCAGGAGAGGAAGGTTCACGCGGTACGTGACTGGCCCGTTCCATGCACCAAGACACAGGTCAAGTCCTTTCTGGGACAGGCAGGTTACTATAGCCGGTTTATCGCCAACTTTGCGGATACAGCTTCCCCCCTCACCGATCTAACCAGGGCCCGTCTCCCGAAAACAGTGAAATGGATGGACGAGACCGAAGTGGCGTTCAGGCGCCTGAAGAAGCTCTGTGCTCCCATCCGATTCTCGTAACGCCCGATTTCCAGATGCCGATGTTGGTCCAGACGGATGCGTGTGACACAGGACAAGAGGCCGTTCTGTCCTAGATACACAATGGGGAGGAGCCCCCCATCATGTACATAAGCCGAAAGCTGATACACAGAGAGAAAAAGTACTCTATTGTTGAGAAAGAGTGGTGAAGTGGGCGCTAGACACTCTCAAGCATTACTTGTTAGGTACCCACTTCACCCTGGTCACTGACCATGCTTCCCTGGTCTGGATGGCCAGGGGAAGGGACACAAACGATCGGGTCACCAGGTGGTTCTTGTCCCTTCAACGCTTCTCTTTTTCTGTTGTGCACAGGTCAGGGGCGAAGCATGGAAATGCGGATGCCCTATCGAGAAGGGAGACATACGCCGCACTGATGACAGTCCCCTCCCCGACAGAGCTAAGGGGGGGGATATGTGTGGCATACAGCAGGTCAGCCACCAGGGGGAGACTCGTCGAGGCCTGATGACAGACGGAGTATACATCACGAGGCGATGGCTCCCTCTGCTGGTTGTGTCAGGTCTCGACGGACTCTCCGGCCAGGACTAATTGGGGCTGATTATGGTTGGTGAGTAATCAAGGGCTGATTGCGCACCAGCTGAACGGGTTCCATAAAGCTGCCAGAAGGGCAGCACACGGAGGAGGCGCTGGGGAAAGAAAGGTTAATCCCGTAGAGTTGGGGACGGTTCCAGAGGTAAAAGGAGGGAGTTCAGTTTTTGTTCCCCACAGGATACAGCAAGACCTGGAGCACAGAAAACAGAATCCATGAGATGGTCTCATGGGGGAGACCTATTCTTTTCTTTTGGTTTGTTATTCAAATAAACACCCTTGAAACCGAGCTAATCCTACTGTGTCTGTGTCTTATCTGTGTAAACGTTTTGGACAAATAATAATAATCACAGTAGTTGTTGCACCCTCGACAACTACTGTGATTATTATTATTTGACCATACTGGTCATTTATAAACATTTGAACATCTTGGCCATGTTCTGTTATAATCTCCACCCGGCACAGCCAGAAGAGGGCTGGCCACCCCTCATAGCCTGGTTCCTCTCTAGGTTTCTTCCTAGGTTTTGGCCTTTCTAGGGAGTTTTTCCTAGCCAACAACCTTCTTCCCTCAGTAAGAGCATTGAAGATGGGTCGTGGCTGGGTCTTCCAGCATGACAACGACCCGAAACACACAGCCAAGGCAACTAAGGAGTGGCTCCGTAAGAAGCATCTCAAGGTCCTGGAGTGGCCAAGTACCAAATATTAAGTTCTGCTTTTCTGATGTATCAAATACTTATGTCATGCAATAAACTGCAAATGAATTACTTAAAAATCATACAATGTGATTTTCTGGATTTTTGTTTTAGATTCCATCTCTCACAGTTGAAGTGTACCTATGATAAAAATTGATAATAAACCTGCAAAATACGCAGTGTATCAAATACTTGTTCACCCCACTGTATGTATTTTTTTTTACAGGTCCCATGCTTCCTTAACAATGTCTACTGTCATTACTCTTGCTCAGCACAACATAATAGCATGTGAAACAAAATGACATACCAAAATGCTTTTTAACATTATACCATTGTGCCTTTGAAACAATAGCCAACAATAACAACCTCTTAATACCTAGAATAATGCTTTTGCCTTTAGCTTTTTCTTTCTTATCCCTGTCATTTAATTAAACCTACAAACAACTTTCCTCAAGAGTTCATTTCCCATGTTTACAGATACAAACCCCAAGCAATACAAACTGCATGCAGGCTTTGAAGAAAGAAAGTCTGGTTGGGTAGATTTAAATTTTTGTTCTTTTGTTATGTATACCAAACAAAATGAATGCTCCCATGAGAGGGAGATAGCAACAACAGGGGGATGTCTGCCCTTGGGGGTAGAATCCTAATGACTGGGAAATAGATATATAATAATAATGTATATAAATATATAATGTGATCTCTTCATTTATTGTAGCAGGAAGACTGCTGAGAAGAGAGTGTTTCCTCTCACATCGCACCACCGCTGCCCCCCTCTCTCTTATCATATGGGAAGAATTTGAGGAGGGAATGGAGGTCTGTGGGAGAGGGTGTGTGTGTGTGTGGGAAGCGGACTCATTGGCAACTTGGCTCATCTTGTCACGCCCTGACCTTAGAGATCCTTTTTATGTCTCTATTTTGGTTTGGTCAGAGCGTGAGTTGAGGTGGGCATTCTATGTTTTGTGTTTCTATGATTTTCTATTTCTATGTTTTGGCCGGATATGGTTCTCAATCAGGGACAGCTGTCTATCGTTGTCTCTGATTGGGAACCATACTTAGGTAGCCTTTTTTCCCACCTGTCTTTGTGGGAAGTTGACTTTGTTTAGGGCACATAGCCTTTGAGCTTCACGGTTTGTTTTTGTATGGTTTATTGCTTTTTGTCGGCGTCATTTTAAAATAAAAATAAAATGTATGCTCGCCACGCTGTCCTCTCCTTTTAACTTCTTGACGCTACGGATCCCGTTACCGGGATCATTTTCCTGAACAACCACTGAATTGAAGAGCGCCAAATTCCAAAATAATCCTAAAAATATTTATAATCATGTAATCACAAGTGAAATATACCAAAACACAGCTTAGCTTGTTGTTAATCCACCTATCGTGTCAGATTTTGAAAATATGCTTTACAGCGAAAGCAATCCAAGCGTTTGTGAGCGTATCAATCAATGCTAGAACAGCCACCCTTAAATTAGCTTGGTCACGAAAGTCAGAAAAGCACTAAAATTAATCGCTAACCTTTGATACTCTTTGGATGTTTGCACTCATGAGACTCCCAGTTACACACCAAAAAAAAAATTGTTCGATAAATATTAGTTTTATAACAAAGAAAACGCCATTTGGGTTGCACGTTATGGTCAGAAAACCACATGCTCGTTCCGGTCCTGAAAGGCAGAAAAAAATTCCCAAAAGTATCAGATTCAAATATAATACAAAAAATATTTATAATCATGCAATCACAGGTGAAATATACCAAAACACAGCTTAGCTTGTTGTTAATCCACCTATCGTGTCAGATTTTGAAAATATGCTTGACAGCGAAAGCAATCCAAGCGTTTGTGAGTGTATCAGTCAATGCTAGAACAGTTAGCCTTAAATTAGCTTGGTCACGAAAGTCATCGCTAACCTTTGATAATCTTTGGATGTTTGTACTCACGAGACTCCCAGTTACACAATAAATGTTATTTTTGTTCAATAAATATTAGTTTTATAACAAAAACGGCATTTGGGTTGCGCGTTATGTTCAGAAAACGACAGCCTCGTTCCGTTCCTGAAAGGCAGACGAACATTCCCAAAAGTATCCGTAATGTTCGTAGAAACATGTCAAACGTTTTTTTATAATCAATCCTCAGGATGTTTTTAACATACATAATCGATAATATTTCAACCGGACGGTAACCTATTCAATAAAAGAGAGAAAGAAAATATCGAGCTACCCCTCTCGTGCGCAGGAACTAATCAAAGGACACCTGACTCGTTTTGAAAATTTTTGCTAATTTCTCAAAATAAAAGCCTGAAACTATGTCTATAACCTGGTCACAGCCTGAGGAAGCCATTAGAAAAGGAATCTGGTTGATACCCCTTTAAATGGAAGAGGGGCAGGTAACAGAACAGGGATTTAAAAAAAATATGCACTTCCGGGTTGGATTTCCTCAGGTTTTCGCCTGCAGAATCTGTTGTGTTATACTCACAGACAATATTTTGACAGTTTTCGAAACTTTGGAGTGTTTTCCATCCTAATCTGTAAATTATATGCATATTCTACGATCTGGGCCTGAGAAATAGTCCGTTTACCTTGGGAACGTTATTTAAAAAAACGTCTCTGGAATGTTTGAATCTTTTCCTCAAAATATTTATCAAACAATTGTTTACCTGGTATATTCATCTAGGTATTTTTACCTGTTGAAATGGTTGTTTATTGTGCTGTTATGAAGTGTTCGTGTCTGGGGTATTGATGGTAGATACTGTACTATTTGGGGTATTGATGTTAGATACTGTATGAGGTATTGATGGAAGATACTGTATGGGTTATTGATGGAAGATACTGTATGGGATATTTATAAAAGATATGGTATGGGGTATTGATGGTAGATACTGTATGGGGTATTGATGGAAGATACTGTATGGGGTTTTGATGGTGGATACTGAATGAGGTATTGATGGAAGATATGGTATGGGGTATTGATGGTAGATACTGTATGGGGTGTTGATGGTGGATACTGTATGGGGTATTGATGGTGGATACTGTATGGGGTGTTGATGGTGGATACTGTATGGGTTATTGATGGAAGATACTGTATGGGGTATTGATGGTAAATACTGTATGAGGTATTGATGGTGGATACTGTATGGGGTATTGATGGTGGATACTGTATGGGGTATTGATGGTGGATACTGTATGGGGTATTGATGGTAGATACTGTATGAGGTATTGATGGTAGATACTGTATGAGGTATTGATGGTAGATACTGTATGAGGTATTGATGGTGGATACTGTATGGGGTGTTGATGGTGGATACTGTATGGGTTATTGATGGTGGAGATGCTTTAGAGATGGAAAACATAGTGACAACATGGTGAAATGTACAGAGATATACATAGAAAGGTCAAACTCTGCCAAAGTCTGCCATTGTTGTCATCGGTCTGCCATTGTTATCATTAGTCTGCCATTGTTGTCATCGGTCTGCCATTGTTATCATTAGTCTGCCATTGTTGTCATCGGTCTGCCATTGTTATCATTAGTCTGCCATTGTTGTCATCAGTCGGACATTGCTGTCATCAGTCTGATACAGTTGTCATCAGTCTGACATTGTTGTCATCACAAACTGCTCTAAGTTCAGTTGGTGCCCACCATCTACAGCCAAAGCAGACCATAACACTATAAGTATGATGCACTCTAGACTAAAGGACTAAGTGACCCAGGTCACACATTCACAAAGCGACTCAGCACAATGCTGATCTAGGATCATCTCCCCTTCATCATTGTGATTTAAACTGATCCTAGATCAGTACTCCTACTCAGTGGTGTAAAGTACAGTACTTAATTAAAAATACTTTAAAGTACTTAGAACATGGTGTAGTTTTTTTGGGTATTGGAATATACAGTATATATTTTGAAATAAAAATAATAATTGTGCCCTCAGTTATGTTAATTTAAGGAATTTTAAATGATTTATACTTTTACTTTTAATATACTGATGTATATTTTAGAAATATCATTTACTTTTGATAATTAAATATATTAGAGTCATTTTCCGTTAAGGCACCTTTACTTTTACTCAAGATTATTAATTATTAAAAACTTTTTCCACCACTGCTCCAACTCTGCTCCAACTCGCCAATGCTTCGTTTTAACAGGTCCAGGAACCTAGTCCAACAAGTAAACACTTTTTTCCAGGATCCGTCTGTTTCTTTAAAAAAACTATTTGTAGTCTTGGCGTGGGTTTAAGACGAGGCCGGCAGTGCTTTGCTCTCAGTCTGGCATAGTGGGCCTTCATTCTGGGGGCATATCCACTCAGTTTCCCTAGGTGGTGCAGCAATTAACCATCTTTTCTGTAGACAAATGGCTACTTTGGAGTGAAGATGTGAAGGAAAACTTAATGTGAATGAGGTAGATTGACATGTAGATTGACATTAGGGAGGCAATTAAAGCCTACAAAACAACAAAATACCATATTTGAAAATACGGCTGTGCATTTCCATACATTGAAAGACTTGCGTATGACAAATCAAATTTTATGAATCACATGTGCCGAATACAACAGGTGTAGACCTTACAGTGAAATGCTTACTTACGAGCCCCTAACCAAAAGTGCAGTTTTAAAAAATGCAGATAAGAATAAGAGAAAAGTAACAAGTAATTAACGACCAGCAGTAAAAAATAACAATATATACAGGGGGGGCACCCGCAGTGGTGTAGAGAGGGGGGGGGGGGGGGGGCAATGCAAAATGCTGGGTAGCCATTTGACTAGATGTTCAGGAGTCTTATGGCTTGGGGCTAGAAGCTGTTTTGAAGCCTCTTGGACTTGGCACTCCGGTACCGTTTGCCGTGTGGTAGCAGAGAGAACCGTCTATGACTAGGGTGGCTGGAGTCTTTGAAAATGTTTAGGGCCTTCCTCTGACACCGCCTGGGATAGAGGTCCTGGATGGCAGGAAGCTTGGCACCAGTTATGTACTGGGTCGTTCGCACTACCCTCTGTAGTGCCTTGCGGTCGGAGGCTGAGCAGTTGCCATACCAGGCAGTGATGCAACCAGTCAGGATGCTCTCGATGGTGCAGCTGTAGAACTACTTGAGGATCTGGGGACCCATGCCAAATCTTTTCAGTCTCCTGAGGGGGAAAATGTTTTGTCGTGCCCTCTTCACAACTGTCATGGTGTGCTTGGACCATGTTAGTTTGTTGGTGATGTGGACACCAAGGAACTTGAAGCTCTCAACCTGCTCTACTGCCGCCCTGTCGATGAGAATGGGGGCGTGCTCTGTCCTCTTTTTCCTGTAGTCCACAATCATCTCCTTTGTCTTGATCACGTTTAGGGAGAGGTTGTTGTCCTGGCACCACACGGCCAGGTCTCTGACCTCCTCCCTATAGTCTGTCTCTTTGTTGTCGGTGATCAAGCCTACCACTGTTGTGTCATCGGCAAATTTAATGATGGTGTTGGAGTCGTGTCTGGCCATGCAGTCATGAGTGAACAGGGATTACAGGAGGGGGCTGAGCACGCACCCCTGGGGGGCCCCTGTGTTGAGGATCAGCATGGAGGATGAGTTGTTACCTACCCTTACCACCTGGGGGCGGCCCGTCAAGATGTTCAGGATCCAGAAGGAGGTGTTTAGTCCCATGGTCCTTAGCTTATTGATGAGGTTTGAGGGCACTATGGTGTTGAACGCTGAGCTGTAGTCAATGAATAGCATTCTCACATAGGTGTTCCTTTTGTCCAGGTGGGAAAGGGCAGTGTGGAGTGCAATAGAGACGGCATCATCTGTGGATCTGTTGGTGCGGTATGCCAATTGGAGTGGGTCTAGGGTTTCTGGGATGATGGTGTTGATGTGAGCCGTGACCAGCCTTTCAAAGCACTTCATGGCTACAGAGATGAGTACTACGGGTCGGTAGTCATTTAGGCAGGTTACCTTAGTGTTCTTGAGCACAGGCACTATGGTGGTCTGCTTAAAACATGTTGATATTACAGACTCGGAAAGGGAGAGGTTAACCTCTAACGAGCACCTACCCCGGGTCCGGGAGCACCCCCCCCCCCCCCCCCCCCCCCCCACACACACACTGATTAGCATCACTAGCATAGCGTCACAATTAAATAGTAGCATCTAAATATCATTAAATCACAAGTCCAAGACACCTAATGAAAGATACAGATCCTGTGAATAAAGCCACCATTTCAGATTTTTAAAATGTTTTACAGGGAAGACAAAATATGTAAATCTATTAGCTAACCACGTTAGCAAAAGACATCACTTTTCTAACTCCATCAGTTTCTTACTCCATCAGGTGCTATCACCAATTCGGCTAAACTAAGATATTGATAGCCACTAACCAAGAAAAAACCTAATCAGATGACAGTCTGATAACATATTTATGGTATAGGATAGTTTTTTTGGAAAAATGTGCATTTTTCAGGTATAAATCACAGTTCTACATTGCAGCTGCAATCTGAAATAGTGCCGACGCAGCCAGAACAATTACAGAGACCAACGTCATATAACTAATTACTTATCTTAAAACATTTCAGAAAAAATACACAGCGTACAGATATTGAAAGCCCAACATCTGGTGAATCCAAACAATATTTCTGATTTATTAAATGTTTTATAGCGAAAACAAAATGTAGCGCTAAATTAGCATAGCCACGCCAGCCAGAACCAGCTGGGCGCCCACGACCAGTTCACATGCACGACAGATATATGAAATAACATCGTAAATTGGGTCTTACTATTGCTGATCTTTCATCAGAATGTTGATCAAGGTGTCCTTAGTCCTGATGAGTCGTTCAATCCATTCATAATGGCAACTTTCCCTCTTCATTTAGCATATGTACTGGTCGACTGGCCAAAGTAAAAAAAGTCACAGAACGGAACACGGCAAAACTCCAGAAAAAATTCAAATAATCTGATTAAACTATATTGAAAAAACATACATTAACCTGTTGGGGATGGGGGCGCTGTTTAGACTATTTATGCTAATGTGGCTAATTTTTTAAACGGCTTCCCACAAAATCCTTGATCGTACAATATGCATATTATTATTATTATTGGATAGAAAACAGTCTATAGTTTCTATAGGAGTTGAAATTTTGTCTCTAAGTGGAACAGAGCCCATTCTACAGCAATTTCCCTGACATGGAGTCAGATTTGAGAAACGTTGGCCACTTTTCTGAAGTCATTTAAAAGGGCTCTGTCGTTGCTATGACTATACGGACACTTCTTACGTCTTCCCCTGGATGCCTTTACGTGATGACGATTCCAACGGGCTCGATTGCTCGTTCACAGGCCCTACAAATGAAAAAAACCTTTAGCTAGCAAGTCTTTTCTTGCTGCGTAACGCGCGTGGAAGACACCGACCCTCTCCTGTTCCAAGCGTTAGTTTAGCCTGTTATATTTCTCCGGTCATCTTTTCACTCGTTATAGGAGTTACAAACATCACAAAGTAGTTAATTTAAAGCGTTTTATAGCAATTTATATCCGTTTAGTGCGATTTTGGGACATTTATTTTTGCAACGATGTGAAAAGTTGGGTGCGCTTTTCAGTTCATCCCGAACGTAGTTGACATTTCCACATGGCAAGAGGACAGCTTTCCACCAAAAGACGATTTCTCCCAAGAAAGGATCCTTTGCCCAAGATACTGATGGAAGAACAGCTCAAGGTAGGACATTTTTATTATGATAAATCGTGTTTCTGTCGAAACATTTTAGTGGCTTAGGACGCCATGTTTTTTGACGTAGCTTCGCTTGGCGCAAACTGTATTGAAAAGTAAGGATAAATTAAAAAATGTAATAACGCAATTGTATTAAGAATTAAATTGTCTATCAATCCCTGTCCACCCTATATTTTTTAGTCACGTTTATGAGTATTTATGTATAAGAGTAGATCACTGTCTAAGTGGCGCAAGGAAATTTTCTGACCAACTGAGCTACATTTCACATTGTCTAACCATGATTTTGGTGGCTAAATATAAACATTTTCGATCAAACTGTATATGCATGTTGTAATGTGATGTTACAGGAGTGTCATCGGAAGAATTCTGAGAAGGTTAGTGAAAAAATTAATATCTTTTGGCGATGTTGACTTTTATCGCTCACTTTGGCTAGAATCAATGCTGGGCTGCTAATTGCTATGTGCTAAGCTAATATAACGATTTATTGTGTTTTCGCTGTAAGACACTTAGAAAATCTGAAATATTGTCTGTATTCACAGGATCTGTGTCTTTCGATTCGTGTATGCTGTGTATTTTTACGAAATGTTTGATGATTAGTAGTTAGGTAAACACGTTGCTCATTGTAATTATTCTAGTCCATTTGTGATGGTGGGTGCAATTGTAAACTATGAAGTCTACCTGAAATATGCACTTTTTTCTAACAAAACCTATCCCATACCATAAATATGTTATCAGACTGTCATCTAATGAGTTTTTTTGTTGGTTAGGGGCTATAAATATCTTAGTTTAGCCGAATTGGTGATGGCTACTGGTGTTGGTGGACAAATAAAAGATGGTGGAATATGCTAATGTGTTTTTAGGTAATAGATGTACATCTTTACATATTGTGTCTTCCCTGTAAAACATTTTAAAAATCGGAAATGTTGACTGGATTCATAAGATCTGTGTCTTTCATTAGCTGTATTGGACTTTAATGTGTGAAAGTTAAATATTTTAAAAAAATATTTTTTTTGAATTTCGCGGCACTGGTTTTTCAGTGGGGGGGGGGGGGTGTGCCGCTAGCGCCACGCTGATCCTAGACAGGTTAAGATGATATGGTCACATGTATCAAACAAACTTCGAGACGGAGATAGTTTTCATCCGTAACGGCAGCATAACAGTAGACAATCGCACCTCCAAATCGCGCGATTCAGAGAACCGGAAGTTGTCGGTCACGCCAAAGAAATAGGTCTTATTTCACGTCAGTACAAGATAAACAAAAAATTTCTCCTCTGACGTCCTCTTGACACCCAGAGGAAGACGAATGAAGTGTGTTTCGGGTCATAGGTGGCGTGACCATATATAGGCAGAGCGTTGAAGCGAGCATACACATCTTGCATTCTTCTTGGTCAGGGAAAGTGCTGTCAAATGACTTCTGTTTCACTCAGAGACAAAATTGAAACGGTTTTAGAAACTATAGATTGTTTTCTATCCAATGGTATTAATTATATGCATATAGTAAGAGCAATAATTGAATAAGAGGCAGTTTAATCTGTAGAGGAAATTATGCTAATGAGAAAACAGCACCCCCTGTATTCTCAAGAAGTTAAAAATGTCAGTGAAGACACTTGCTCGTTGGTCAGCGCATGCTCGCAGTACACGTCCTGGTAATCCGTCTGGCACTGTGGACTTGTGAATGTTGACCTGTTTAACTTCTTTGGGTTAGGGGGCAGTATTTTCACGTCCGGATGAAAAGCGTGCCCAGAGTAAACGGCCTGCTACTCAGCCATAAAAGCTAGAATATGCATATTATTTCGATTTGGATATAAACCACTCTGAAGTTTCTAAAACTGTTTGAATGATGTATGTGAGTATAACAGAACTAATATGGCAGGCAAAAACCTGAGAAACAATCCAACCAGGAAGTGGGAAATCTGAGGTTGGTCGATTTTCAACTCAGCTCCTATTGAAGATACAGTGGGATAAACGTAATGTTGCACTTCCTAAGGCTTCCACTAGATGTCAACAGTCTTTAGAACCTTGTCTGATGCCTCTACTGTGAAGTGGGGCGGAATGAGAGGGGATAGAGTTAGGTCTACCATGACCTGAACATGCGCTGACCATGTGCGTTCGTGTGAGAGCGAGCTCTGTTCCATCGCAATTCTCCGGTTAGGAACATTATTGAAGAATTATGTTAAAAACATCCTAAAGATTGATTCAAAACTTCGTTTGTCATGTTTTTACGGACTGTAATATAATATAAAACTTTTCGTCCGTACTTTCTGCTGGACTTGCCCGCGTGTCGTGAGTTTGGAAAGTGTACTGAACGCTAGAACAACAAGGAGGTATTTGGACATAAATGATGGACATTATCGAACAAAACAAACATTTACTGTGGAACTGGGATTCCTGGGAGTGCATTCTGATGAATATTATCAAAGGTAAGTGAATGTTTATAATGTTATTTCTGACATCTGATGACTGCACAATATGGCGGATATATTTTTGTCTTGATTGGGCACTGAGCGCCGACCTCAGATTATTGCATGGTTTGCTTTTTCCGTAAAGCTTTTTTGAAATCTGACACAGCGGTTGTGTTATAGAGAAGTACATCTAAAATTCCATGCATAACACTTGTATTTTCATAAACATTTATAATGAGTATTTCTGTAAATTGATGTGGCTCTCTGCAAAATAACCGGATGTTTTGGAACTTCTGAACGTAACACACTAATGTAAACTCAGATTTTTGGATATAAATATGAACTTTACTGAACAAACCATACATTTATTGTGTAACATGAAGTCCTATGATGAAGTCCTTTGATGAAGATCATCAAAGTTTAGTGATGAATTTTATCTATATTTCTGCTTTTTGTGAATCCTCTCTTTGGCTGGAAAAATGGCTGTGTTATTCTGTGAATAGGCACTCACCTAACATAATTGTTTGGTTTGCTTTCGTCGTAAGCCTTTTTGAAATCGGACACTGTGGCTGGATTTACAACAAGTGTATCTTTAAAATGGTGTAAAAATTGTGTAAAATACATGTATGTTTGAGGAATTGTAATGATGGGATTTATGTTTTTTTGAATTTGGCACCCTGCAGTTTCACTGGCTGTTGAAGAGGTGGGACGCAACCGTCCCACGTACCCTAGAGAGGTTAAATGTCTAACTCACATCGGCTGGGGATAGCTTAATTACACAGTCTTCCGGTACAGCTGGTGCTCTCATGCATGTTTCAGTGTTATTTGCTCCGAAGCGAGCATAGAAGTAGGTTAGCTCATCCGGTAGGCTCGTGTCGCTGGGCAGCTCTCGGCTGTGCTTCCCTTTGTAGTCTGTAATGGTTTGCTGGCCCTGCCACATCCGACGAGCGTCAGAGCCGATGTAGTATGACTCGATCTTAGTCCTGTATTGCCCCTTTGCCTGTTTGATGGTTCGTCGGAGGGCATAGCGAGATTTCTTATAGGCTTCCGTGTTAGAGTCCCGCTCCTTGAAAGCAGCAGCTCCAGCCTTTAGCTCAGTGCGGATGCTGCCTGTAGTACATGGCTTCTGGTTGGGGTATGTACGTACGGTCAATGTGGTGACGACGTCATCGATGCACTTATTGATGAAGATATGGTGTACTCCTCAATGCCATTGGAGGAATCCTGGAACATATTTCAGTCGGTGCTAGCAAAACAGTCCTTTAGCTTAGCATCTGCTTCATCTGACCACTTTTCTATTGATCTACTGGTGCTTCCTGCTTTAATTGTTGCTTGTAAGCAGGAATCAGGAGGATGGAATTATGGTCAGATTTGCCAAATGGAGGGCAAGGGAGAGCTTTGTTTGCATACCTGTGTGTGGAGTATAGATGGTCCAGCATTCTTTTCCCTCTGGTTGCACATATAACATGCTGCATTAAAGTCCCCGGCTCATAGTAGCTTTGCAGAAACACCACTTTCTTTCAGGCTTGGAAATAACAATGTTTATCGCTGTATGTTGGCTTCCAAAGGGCTGCATAGAGGCTATATTCAAGTTGACAAATGAGACCTATAATATACAGAGCCAAAGTTAGACTGTTGCCGTGACGTTCTGGCTAGTGGTTACATCCAGTAGTGTTAATGTGTTCTTGAGGGGTCAAATTGTTAGTCAATTTTTAATAAAAAAAATGTATTTAACCTTTATTTAACTAGGCAAGTCAGTTAAGATCAAATTCTTATTTACAATGAAGGCCTACACCGGACGACGCTGTGCCAATTGTGCGCCGCCCTATGGGACTCCCAGTCTCGGCCAGTTGTGATACAGCCTGGATTGACTCCCCTCCCACTGCGATTTGCACTTATTGACTAAAGTATCTCCCCACTTGAGGAATATCTCTTCTGAAAGGGCTGGCCAGCTGTGTTAATGTTATATAAATTATTATTGTGCTTACAGACACAAAATGCCATACATGTATAATAAGATTCTAAGGAAATTTGCTGGAATCGGAAACCGTCTTGGCAAGTTATCTTCTTTTTTCAAGAGAAATCACACTGTGTTCATGAGCGAACTCGGGCTCAGTGGCAAGATTGTTTTCTTTTATTTGTTGTTGTTGACCTTGATTGCCCTTTGTGCTTCTGAAATTGTTCCCTATTCACTATATGGTGCGCTACTTTTTACCATGGCCCAAAGGGATCTGAAAGTAGTGTACTTCATAGGGAGTCATTTTTGACACAGACCTTTGACGGAGAACACATTTGTATTTACAGCAAAGACCTGGGGACTAGTTACAGGGGAGAGGAGGGGCATGAATGAGCCAATTGGAAGCTGCGGTTGATTAGGTGGCAATGATGGTATGAGGGTCAGATTAGGAATTTAGCCAGGACACCAGGGTTAACCTCCCTACTCTTATAATATCTATAGTGACCTTAGAGAGTCTGAACACCCATTTATGGTCCCATCCGAAGACGACACGTTATACAGGGCAATGTCACCAATCACTGCCCTGGGGCACAGCGATCTCCTGAGACCAGAGGAAAGAGTGCCTCCTACTGGCCTTCCAACACCAAATCCAGCAGCATCTGGTCTCCAATCCAGGGACCGAGAAGGACCAGCTCTGCTTAGCTTCAGAGGCAAGCCAACAGTTGGATTACTCAGTAAGTCACCTCAGTGGACATTTAATTTTCCCATTATGCTTGGCAGTGCAAGTGCACACAGGACTAACAATGGGCATTCAAATGACTCCCCAACTGATTAGCTTGATAATTTAATTCAAATGGAATAATCACCAAAAATAATGTGCAATTAAACACAGTATTTTGAAGTACTGTATTTCATTTGTCTTTTTAAAAGCTTTTAATTGGTACACAATTCATTATACTTTAATCATGGTTCTAAAGCAGAATCAGATGTCCAAGCATATGTAGGCTCCAGTAACATCATACCATATTTTAAAATACTGCATACAGATATAGTATCTTATTTTGACCACTTTTTTGTTGCTGAGAATTTTGAGCTTTGTGATTTACATAAATTAATTGAAATCCACACAAACACATGGTTATATTAACAGTACTTTTCATGCACCATTCTTTTGGCCAGATTATAGCTAACCACCAATCAAGCAACATTGTGGACTAAACGTTCAAATCCTGTTTCTGCAGGATTATTTTGCTGTGACTGAATATTGGTCAAATTAAGATCCTACATCTGTATGGAATCCTTTGATGACGACATATAGTCGTGTTTCTGATACTGCGCTAAAGTAGGTTGTAAATGTCTTGACTGTGGCAAAGTTTGTTTGATTCCAACACATCCAGAACATCTAGTATGACACACAGAAAGCTGTAACCTTATAAATCCCTCTCTTGTCTAAACTCTTGCGCAATCCTTGTCTAAACTCTTGCGCAATCCTCCTCATTAAGCGGACAGCAAGTAGTACATGAGCTGCGTTGGATCAGGCTTTCATTTTGCACCATGTTCTAAGGCAAATGGCTACATCAAGGACTTGATGGTTATATAAGGTGGTTGATGGTTACTTTTGCCCTGGCTTGAAAAGTTTGTATTTTTCCCCGATCAGTTTGTAGCTTTTTTATTCAGAGTGGTGGAGGGGTGGGAGGGAGTTGTTTAACCCTCTGTTCTTTCCAGTTGCTGCATATTACAGTATATCTGCCATTTTCTGTTTCATTTATGCGCTGCGATGTCTGTAGCGCTAGAATTTGACAGGGGAGAGTATTTTCAGACTGCTCTTGAGGGGCAACAATTAAAGAACTCAACAGAGACAGAGGATAGAAGAAGAACAAATCATTTTCCCTCCTGCGTGCTTGTACGTGAGTCATCCTTTCTTTCTTTCTTTCTTTCTCTTTTTTTCTCCTAATCTTCTTTCTTTCCCTCTCTATCTGTCCTCCTCCCCATACTTCTCCTCTCCTAATACTATGTGGTTAAAAGGATCATACAGACAAGCTCCCATGCAGTTTTGACTGAACACTCTCCACTTTGATTGTTTGGCACTGGCCGTGGTCTTTAGAATTACGACAACTTGGCTCATTAAAAGTACGACTAGACTAATGGATGTGTAGAATTATATGGCTCAACTAGGCTGCAGGTCTGGCCTGGGCTGCAGGTCTCCATTCTACAGAGAAACATCTCTCTGTATCTCTCATTCTCTGTTTCTGTCACATTGGCCCTCTCTGCTCCCATTCAACTCAGTACGAAGTAGTGATTATCCTGGACTTTCATGTTTCATCTCCTCCCACTCTGTAGGCCTGAGGATAAGCCTGGTTTAGAGTTGTGTGAGGTGATTGGTAAAATCTAAATGGTAAATCGAAATATTTTAAAACTAAGAGACAGAGACAGGCGCTTCTTCAGATAACCACTGGCGGGATTATCAGTTCATTATCAGGGATTATCAGTTCAGTCCGAATACTGTTCAGTCCCCAGTACCGATTCAGTTTGTAACCATCGTCAAGCCCTCTGTCTTATATGATGTAGGCCTAATGGAGTGGGTATGAAGTTGACATTAAATAAAACAATGAAAGTGGTGGTCATATTGACAACATCATGTTGTTCAAGGATGATGATATTGAAAATTATGCTTTCTATAAGTTCCTTGCGCTTGTATGTTGCGGTTCAGAAATGCTGGACAAAATACTGTCCTTCCTATAGCACCTCATATTCATTAGCTAGTATCATGCAGAACTAATAAAACCTGGTCATGACCCCAGTCTCCGAGGGTTCCTCAGGGAGAGTGGGATATGCAAAAAACACATTTCCAATACACATGTGTAGTAATACACTAGTACATGTGTAGTAATACACTAGTACATGTGTAGTAATACACTAGTACATGTGTGAAATTGGACGAGTATAAACACCCAAGTTATTATTGTTATTATAATATCATGTAGAATAGATACACTGTATTCTTAACAGTTTATTCTATTCCTTTCACTGGAGAAAAAAATCCAACTGGCCTTGAAATAAAACACCATGTGTGACAAAGAGAGGATCGAGGCACGAGAAACCGTAAGGTCTCAGACAGTTTACACTATTGTATTGTACTGTCATCTACTACGCCCCCTGCAATTACAACCCTCTGTGCAACGTTATGCAAATTCAAAACAATGAATCAAATGAACACAACGCAGCTCTTGATTAGTAGGTTTGAAACAGAACTTTTATTTTGGAATAATATTCAGCAGCATTAATGTACTCCGGGATCTCAGAAGAGTACGTCACGAGAGACAAGGCATGCGCCGGTGTTCATTGCCATGTAATGCTAATTGCTAATGTTTTCCAACCATGTAAATTAATAAAACACACACATTAATTGAGCTTTAATGGGTGCTTCAATGTTGTATAAGTAAAGCAGTCAGCATACATTGCAGGTGTAAATGCATAAATTCTCAAAACTAGGGTTATATTAATTAATGATGGAGGTTTATAAGCACACAAGGCTCACCATTGTGGAGACGGCTTCCGTCTTTCCTTTAAATATCTAGCGGTATTTTCTCATTACTATGCATCTCATGTGTCGACCGTCCGTGTTTCTTTTAAGCAATTACAAACCGAGAATTAGCAATGTTCAACATTACCTCATCACGTATTGATAATGTCAGAGCGTGTCACAATGAGCTGGAGGAGTGTGTTATGATTGGCTGTCCATCATGGAGAATATGCCAATGAAACCCCTTGCTGACAAGCGGTTGATGGACTCTGTTAGTAAATGAGAGAATTGCAGTGACATTCATCTCCTCACAGCCATTTGTCCACATGTTCATTTTAATATGTTTCCCCACGGAGTCAAAAAACAAGACGCTAATGATAGAGATTATCGAAAACATGACGTCCAGCTAGAATATAACCCTGGAACCAATAAGGACATGACTTATCTAATCATCAACTAAATTAGTGAGAGAAGGTTGACATTACCATCCTAAACCTATTACTTCTCTCCTCAAACCTAGAATAAGTCCCCACAGGAGGTTTTGAAGAGAAAAACATTAATAGACAGAGTGAAGATTTTTCTCTTTTAGGAATGTGGTCCTAAGTGGTCAGGACACAATGTTCATGGGCCATTTAGTTGTAAACACATCACTTCTGATGCCATCTGTTTTCCTTCAGGATTAAATAAAATCCCACAATGCACTGCAATTAGACATGGGGAAAAGTCCCCTGCATCGCTCTGGTTTGTGAAAAATAATACATTTTAAGATATCCACAGGAGTCCCGTACTCACATGGTAAGGGTTCTCATGTCATCCTGTCATCCTGACAAACTTGATCTAGAGGACAAATATTGTCAACAAGTCATTTAGACAACTTTCAAATCTGACCTACTTCAAATCTGTTGAACAAATCTAGTTTTCCCTAAATCATCCGTGGCAGATCAGCCAGTTGTCAACTTAATACGTAGACCTGAATAAGCAGTTTATTTTTCATAGTCAGAGTTTCAGTTCACAATACAAACTATGATTGGTGAAACATCGGGGAACAATAAATGCCGAAAACCCAGCGGAGGGCCAAGGATTAAAACGCTTACAGGCAAGAGTCAGTTGAAAAATTACACAAAGTGGTGCAGGAACGATCATTTGTGGAGCCAAAGAATGTGAATAATAGTGATTGTTGCAGTGAAAGATGAGGAGGAATCATCATCAGAAAGTGAAAAACAAGTGGAGAGGGGAGACGGATGTGGAGCAGGTGGTGGGATGGAGAGAACAGGGGAGGGAGGAGACGGTTGGAGAGATGAGAGAAGAGAACAAATTGGATTGCGCCTTCGACGGGTATTGATGGTTCAGATTGTGTATGAGTTGGGAGAAAATGTGAGGATTTAAGGGCTATGGTGTTGAGATTTGTGATGAAGGAGGGATGATGAGGGTATCTGGAGAGATGGCAATCAGAACTGAAGGAACTTGTTTGGGTCTCCTGCATGCAGCCCGTCTGCCAGCTTTCAACTGGCCGGGGGGATCTTGAGAGTGGGAGCAGGAAACAGAGGTGTGAAAAGCAAAATAAGTGTTTTCAGGATGCAGGGAGAAGACCACATTGGCTACGACAAAAGTGTGAGAACACCAACTAAAACACAATGGTGAGGATATGATAGAAGCTGATATAGAGGGAGAGAGTGGGCTGGGGTTCAAGATGGATACTTGAGGCAAGAAAGTCAATAAAAGTGTTTTGACATTGGAAAATTTCATGTAACATTGTCTTACTCTGTTGGATGGAGAAGGAACTGAAGGAAGCAATTAACTTGTTGGAATTGGTTAATGTTTTGCTGTTAAAAACAGTACATTACAGTTTATTAAGATGCTAAAATAAGAAATTATATAACTCATCAGCCATTGAATGCCTTCACCATATGACCCCCATGGATTTGAATCCACAATACATTTTGAGCCCTTCTCTCCTCTCCTTTGTACAACCACAAGGTATAGTGCTCTTAAACACTGATAGAGAGAGTCTTGGGTCTGAGCAGTTGGAACATAAAAGTTGTTTTTGTGAACGTAATGGATTCATTACTGTTCTACTCACATTCAAGCCCAAGGCAATGTCTAGTCACTTCATTAAAATGGGACACAAACGGACAGTCGAGTAGTTTTTGCTCCATTTTCATTTCCATTTGAAGTTCAGCTGGCATTGTCCTACTTGAGCTACACTAAAGATCCATTGTCTTTGAGATTCTCAACTCGAGAACAATGGTGATGTGAAATTATCACAACTCATGAGAGACATGAAGCTAAACAGTTAATATCTACAATTGAAGTCGGAAGTTTACATAAAACTCGTTTTTCAACCACTCCACAAATTTCTTGGTAACTTCTTATGGATAGGGGGCAGGATTTTCACATTTGGATGAAAAGCGTGCCCAGAGTAAACGGCCTGCTACCCAGTTGCTAATATATGCATATTATTGGTATATTTGGATAGAAAACACTCTGACATTTCTACTGTTTGAATGATGTCTGTGAGTATAACATATAAATATGAACTTGATCGAACAAAACATACATTTATTGTGTAACATGCTGTCCCGGGAGTGTCATCTGAATATCAAAGGTTTGTGAATCATTTTATCAATATTTCAGCTTTTTGTGACTCCTCTCTTTGGTTGGAAAATCGCTGTTTGCTTTCTGTGACTAGTTGCTGACCTAACATAATGATATGTTCTGCTTTCGCCAAAAGCTTTTTTGAAATCGGACACTGTGGTTGGATTAACGAGAATTTTGTCATAAAAATTGTGTCTAATACTTGTATGCTTGAGAAAATTGAATTATGAGATTTCTGTTGATTGAATTTGGCGCCCTGCAATTTCATTGGCTGTTGGCTAGGGGTTCCGCTAGCGGAATGGGGTTCGGGGTTAACCTGTCTAGGATCAGCGTGCCGCTAGCGGCACACCCCCCCCCCCCCCACTGAAAAACCAGTGCCGCGAAATTCAAAAAAAATATTTTTTTTAAATATTTAACTTTCACATATTAAAGTCCAATACAGCTAATGAAAGACACAGATCTTGTGAATCCAGTCAACATGTCCGATTTTTAAAATGTTTTACAGGGAAGACACAATATGTAAAGATGTACATCTATTACCTAAAAACACATTAGCATAATCCACCATCTTTTATTTGTCCACCAACACCAGTAGCCATCACCAATTCGGCTAAACTAAGATATTTATAGCCCCTAACCAACAAAAAAACTCATCAGATGACAGTCTGATAACATATTTATGGTATGGGATAGGATTTGTTAGAAAAATGTGCATATTTCAGGTAGATGGCATAGGTTACAATTGCACCCACCGTCACAAATGGAATAGAAAAACTACTTAGAGCAACGTGTTTACCTACTTACTAATCATCAAACATTTCGTAAAAATACACAGCATACACGAATCGAAAGACACAGATCCTGTGAATACAGACAATATTTCAGATTTTCTAAGTGTCTTACAGCGAAAACACAATAAATCGTTATATTAGCATAGCACATAGCACATAGCAGCCCAGCATTGATTCTAGCCAAAGTGAGCGATAACGTCAACATCGCCAAAAATATATTAATTTTTTCACTAACCTTCTCAGAATTCTTCAGATGACACTCCTGTAACATCATATTACACAATCCATATAGAGTTTGATCGAAAACGTTTATATTTAGCCACCAAAATCATGGTTAGACAATGTGAAATGTAGCTCAGCTGGTCAGAAAATGTCCTTGCGCCACTTAGACAGTGATCTACTCTTATACATAAATACTCATAAACGTGACTAAAAAATATAGGGTGGACAGGGATTGATAGACAATTTAATTCTTAATACAATTGCGGAATTACATTTTTTAATTTATCCTTACTTTTCAATACAGTTTGCGCCAAGCGAAGCTACGTCAAAAAACATGGCGTCCTAAGCCACTAAAATGTTTCGACAGAAACACGATTTATCATAATAAAAATGTCCTACTTTGAGCTGTTCTTCCATCAGTATCTTGGGCAAAGGATCCTTTCTTGGGAGTAATCGTCTTTTGGTGGAAAGCTGTCCTCTTGCCATGTGGAAATGCCAACTGCGTTCGGGATGAACTGAAAAGCGTGCCCAGCTATTCACATCGTTTCAAAAATAAATGTCCCAAAATCGCACTAAACGGATATAAATTGCTATAAAACGCTTTAAATTAACTACCTTATGATGTTTTTAACTCCTATAACGAGTAAAAAGATGACCGGAGAAATATAACAGGCTAAACTAACGCTTGGAACAGGGGCGGCTCGGTGTCCTCCACGCGCGTTACGCACCAAGAAAAGACTTGCTAGCTACAGGGTTTTTTAATTTATAGGGCCTGTGAACGCGCAATCGACCCCATTGGAATCGTCATCACGTAAAGGCATCCAGGGGAAGACGTAAGAAGTGTCCGTATAGTCATAGCAATAACAGTGCCCTTTTAACTGACTTCAGAACAGTGGCCAACATTTCTGAAATCTGACTCCATGTCAGGGAAATTGCTGTAGAATGGGCTCTGTTCCACTTAGAGACAAAATTTCAACTCCTATAGAAACTATAGACTGTTTTCTATCCAATAATAATAATAATATGCATATTGTACGATCAAGGATTTTGTGGGAAGCCGTTTCAAAAATTACCCAATTAGCATAAATAGTCTCAACAGCGCCCCCATCCTCAACAGGTTAACGGGGTTAACAAACTATACTTTTTATAAGTCGGTTAGGACATCTACTTTGTGCATGACACAAGTAATTTTTCGAACAATTCTTTACAGACAGATTATTTCACTTATAATTCACTATATCACAATTCCAGTGAGCCAGACGTTAACATACACTAAGTTGACTGTGCCTTTAAACAGCTTGGAAAATTCCAGAAAATAATGCCATGGCTTTTGAAGCTTCTGATAGGCTAATTGACATAATTGGAGTCAATTGGAGGTGTACCTGTGGATGTATTTCAAGGCCTACCTTCAAACTCAGTGCCTCTTTCCTTGACATCATGGGAAAATCAAATGAAATCAGCCAAGACCTCAGAAAAGAATTGTAGACCTCCACAAGTCTGGTTAATCATTGGGAACAATTTGCAAACGCCTGAAGGTACCAAGTTAATCTGTACAAACAATAGTACGCAAGTATAAACACCATGGGACCACCCAGCCGTCATACCACTCAGGAAGGAGACGTGTTCTGTCTCCAACAGATGAACGTACTTTGGTGCGAAAAGTGCAAATCAATCCCAGAACAACAGCAAAGGACCTTGTGAAGATGCTGGAGGAAACAGGTACAAAGGTATCTATATCCACAGTAAAACGAGTCCTATATCGAAATAACCTGAAAGGCCACTCAGCAGGTAGAAAACCGCAATAAAAAAGCCAGACTACGGTTTGCAACTGCACGTGGGGACAAAGATCGTACTTTTTGGAGAAATATCCTCTGGTCTGATGAAACAAAAATAGAACTGTTTGGCCATAATGACCATCGTTATGTTTGGAGGAAAAGTGGGAGGCTTGCAAGCCAATGAACACCATCCCAACCGTGAAGCACAGGGTGGCAGCATCATGTTGTGGGGGTGCTTGGCTGCAGGAGGGACTGGTGCACTTCACTAAATAGATGGCATCATGAGGGAGTTAAATTATGTGGATGTATTGAAGCAACATCTCAAGACATCAGTCAGGAAGTTAAAGCTTGGTTGCAAATGGGTCTTCCAAATGGATAATGACCACAAGCATACTTACAAAGTTGTGACAAAATGGCTTAGGGACAACACAGTCAAGGTAAAGTTGTATTGTCAATCTTGTTTTGTATTTAACACCTCTTTAAATGTGTACATGACACTGCAACAAAATTTCCCTATGGGGACAATAAAGTAAGTAAGTAAGTAAGTAAGTATTGGAGTGGCCATCACAAAGCCTGACCTCAATCCCATAGACAATTTGTGGGCAGAACCGAAAAAGCGTGTGCGAGTGAGGCCTACAAACCTGACTCAGTTACACCAGCTCTGTCAGGGGGAATGGGACAAAATTTACTCAATTTATTGTGGGAAGCTTGTGGAAGGCTACCCAAAACGTTTGACCCAAGTTACCACTGCTGGCTTGCTTCTGAAGCTAAGCAGGGTTGGTCCTGGTCAGTCCCTGGATGGGAGTCCAGATGCTGCTGGAAGTGGTGTTGGAGGGCCAGTAGGAGGCACTCTTTCCTCTGGTCTAAAAACAAAAAATATCCCAATGCCCCAGGGCAGTGATTGGGGACACTGCCCTGTGTAGGGTGCCGTCTTTCGGATGGGACGTTAAACGGGTGTCCTGACTTTGAGGTCATTAAAGATCCCATGGCACTTATCGTAAGAGTAGGGGTGTTAACCCCGGTGTCCTGGCTAAATTCCCAATCTGGCCCTCACACCATCATGGTCACCTAATAATCCCCAGTTTACAATTGGCTCATTCATCCCCCTCCTCTCCCCTGTAACTATTCCCCAGGTCGTTGCTGCAAATGAGAACGTGTTCTCAGTCAACTTACCTGGTAAAATAACGGTAAAATAAAAAAATAAAAAAATAAAAATGATTTAAAGGCAATGCTACCAAATACTAATTGAGTGTATGTTAACTTCTGACCTACTGGGATTGTGATGAAAAAAAATAAAAGCTGAAATAAATAATTCTCTCTACTATTATTATGACATTTCACATTCTTATAATAAAGTGGTGATTCTAACTGACCTAAGACAGGGAATTTTTACTAGGATTGAATGTCAGGAATTGTGAAAAACTGAGTTTAAATTAATTTGGCTAAGGTGTATGTAAACTTCTGACATCAACTGTATATGTAGAGAGGGATCTGTTGCCTTCAAAATTCTCAACAAAATAACTCTGCTAATATGCTCAATATATGAGTAAACAGCCTTACAGTGGCTTGCTTAAGACGCTTTACAGAAGAACTCTGATTATTCAAAATGATCACAACTCTCAATTTTTGAAAGATTGTGAATGACTTGAAAAAGCGTAAATCTGTGTATCCAGAGTTCATTATGTCTCTGACGATTCCACTTTTTCCTATATGTCAGGGAGAACAGAATGCATTGACATTCCCAGTTCCAACACATTAGTAAACGGCTCACACCATCTGTTCCCAACTCCAATAAATTAACTTTCAGGGGAATGCGTGATGAAATGCCTTGGCTCCCAGTTTTGCCAGAAGCACGGCGCTTCCAAAGCCTTTCTCCCCATGTTCCTGGCATGTTTTGCGGATGTGCATGAAGCCGCCAGTGACAGAAAGTTGGTGTATGGAAGTGGGGTGGTTTCATATCTCTCTGAGAGAATTACTCACAGACTATCAGATTGGATTGTAGAATTGACTTGAGAGTGTAAGGCCATGTAAGACAATAGACATGCTAGCTAACCCCGCCCTTGATGTTGACTCGATGTCTCCAAAGTCTAAATTTAATGAATTAAGTTTATCCTTCTCTGAAGCTTCTGATCATTAAAACAAACATACATTGTGTGTTGTCAAGCTGCGTCTCAAGAACATCAAATGTGCCTGAGCTTGTAAAGAGGCTTCTAAGAATGTGCATTGATGTGTGTAGCACTGGAAAAATATAGAGTGGGTTTCAGGTCATTTTCAACTCTGGATGGAGATATTATTTTGTGATATTTAATGCATTAACACAATATTCACTCTTTAAAATTGTCAAAGGAGTAAAGGGGAGAGGATGTAAATGTGGTTTAATGTGAGAGAGGACAGCAAGGAGGTGGAGGACACCCTCAGGTGGTTGGCAGAGACTAACAGGAGGAGAGGAGTCTGTGACCAGCATGATAGAGCGGAGAAATGAAAAAATGTGAAGAAGTGCACAAGTATAATCTGCATGGGAGTGATAGGAGGCAACAGGGAAAGGCAGCGAGATAGCCCAGAGAGTGGGCGTCGAGTGAGAAAAGACAGAGGGCTGAGAACAGAGCTTGGAGGTACACCAGTGTACTGAGGTTAATGAACAGAGCAATACTCTCCAGGAGGCCATAGGAAGTGAATGCCATTGGACGAGTGGAGAGGAGAAAAGGCCTGCATATAGCTTACTGGCGGGTTCAGAGATCTGCACCACAGTGGGAAATTGAGAGCAAAGAGTAAAAATAGTACTTTTTTAGGTTTTCAAAAAGAAGGGTGAAATCTTTGTTCTGTACACCCCTATATGTTGAAAGACATAGAGATCAAAGAATAAACCTTTTTGATGCACCAAATCCCTGGATCTCATTGAATTTTTTTGCAATTTGGGAACTTTGAATGTCGACTGTATGCATCTGAAACAACCCTGCTTCAGGCTTGGGCAGTGGCTATGGTCAATTGATAAGGAAGCCACTACAATCAAGTCAAGTCAATCAATCAAGTTTATTTTATATAGCCCTTCGTACATCAGCTAATATCTCAGAGTGCTGTACAGAAACCCAGCCTAAAACCCCAAACAGCAAGCAATGCAGGTGTAGAAGCACGGTGGCTAGGAAAAACTCCCTAGAAAGGCCAAAACCTAGGAAGAAACCTAGAGAGGAACCAGGCTATGAGGGGTGGCCAGTCCTCTTCTGGCTGTGCCGGGTGGAGATTATAACAGAACTATGCCAAGATGTTCAAAATGTTCATAAGTGACAAGCATGGTCAAATAATAATCATGAATAATTTTCAGTTGGCTTTTCATAGCCGATCATTAAGAGTTGAAAACAGCAGGTCTGGGACAAGTGGCGGTTCCATAACCGCAGGCAGAACAGTTGAAACTGGAATAGCAGCAAGGCCAGGTGGACTGGGGACAGCAAGGAGCCATCATGCCCGGCAGCCCTGACGTATGGTCCTAGGGCTCAGGTCCTCCGAGAGAGAGAAAGAAAGAGAGAAGGAGAAAATTAGAGAGAGCCAAGATTTTCAAAATGTTCATAAATGACAAGCATGGTCAGATAATAATCAGGAATAAATGTCAGTTGGCTTTTCATAGCTGATCATTAAGAGTTGAAAACAACAGGTCTGGGACAGGTAGGGGTTCCGTAACCGCAGGCAGAACAGTTGAAACTGGAATAGCAGCAAGGCCAGGCGGAGTGGGGACAGCAAGGAGTCATGCCCGGTAGTCCTGACGTATGGTCCTAGGGCTCAGGTCCTCCGAGAGAAAGAAAGAGAGAAGGAGACAATTAGAGAGAGCCAAGATTTTCAAAATGTTCATAAATGACAAGCATGGTCAAATAATAATCAGGAATAAAAGTCAGTTGGCTTTTCATAACCGATCATTAAGAGTTGAAAGCAGCAGGTCTGGGACAGGTAGGGGTTCCATAACCGTAGGCAGAGCAGTTGAAACTGGAACAGAAGCAAGGCCAGGTGGACTGGGAACAGCAAGGAGTCATCATGCCCGGTTTGCCGTGACGTATGGTCCTAGGGCTCAGGTTCTCAGAGAGAGAGAAAGAAAGAGAGAACGAGAGAATTAGAGAGAGCATACTTAAATTCACACAGGACACTGGATAAGACAGGAGAAGTACTCCAGGTATAACCAACTGACCATAGCCCCCCGACACATAAACTACTGCAGCATAAATACTGGAGGCTGAGACAGGAGCGGTCAGGAGACACTGTGGCCCCATCCGAAGATACCCCCGGACAGGGCCAAACAGGAAGGAAAAGAAAAAAGGGTAGTGGCTTCCTTATCAATTGACCATAGCCATACAATTATACTGTACAAAGTCCCATATAGGATGAGAGTCCATTGATCTATCTCAGAGTTGAAGTGTTCAGGTGTTCAACTTCCAAAAATGTCAAGATTTTGATATCCAAAAATGTAAGAATTTGACATCCAGAAATGTAAGAGTACGACATCCAAGAATCAGAGGTGCACGCGATTGAAAGTTGGAGCACTGTGTGTGTGTGTGTGTGTGTGTGTGTGTGTGTGTGTGTGTGTGTGTGTGTGTGTGTGTGTGTGTGTGTGTGTGTGTGTGTGTGTGTGTGTGTCTCAATCAGCCGCCTCTTTCTCCCAAGTATTAAAGTGATGAATAGCAATTCAATTACTGAGATTTCATGACACAAGTTCACCCAGCGCAAAATGAGTACAAAGCATATAAAGTAGCAGTAGAAACCTCTATTGAAATCAATCGTCTTGAGCGATCCCCAGAGTGCTTCCACAACAACAACAACAGCAACAACAAAGGGATACAAACATTTATTATATTACTGTTTTACACACAGTTGTGAGTAGGACCTATTTTGCCACAGTTCCAGACTCTGGCTCCTCGTGTGGGGATTTGCTGCTGTAATATACATGCACTGAATGTGTGAAGAAATTAATGCGGAGCGCACCACAGAGAGCACCGGGTTGTGAATGCGCACTGGAGACACAGATGATCCATGGCACGAAGCCTCCAGTGATGATCCATGGGCCGGAGCCTGCAGTGATAATCCATGGCCCGGAGCCTCCAGTGATGATCCATGGCACGGAGCCTGTAGGGAAAATCCATGGCACGAAGCCTCCAGTGACGATCCATGGCCCGGAGCCTGTAGCGACGATCCATGGCAAGGAGCCTGCAGCGACCATCCCCCGTCCGGAGCCTGCAGCGACGGTCCCCAGTCCGGAGCCTGCAGCGACGGTCCCCAGTCCGGAGCCTCCAGCGACGGTCCCCAGTCCGGAGCTTCCAGCGACGGTCCCCAGTCCGGAGCCTCCAGCGACAGTCCCCAGTCCGGGGCCTCCAGCGACGGTCCCCAGTCCGGGGCCTCCAGCGACGGTCCCTAGTCCGTCCCGGCGACGATCCCTGCACCAGAGGCGCCACCGAAGTGGGGGGAGCCTCAAGTGGAGCGGGGTCTGCATCCCGCACCGGAACCTCTACCGAGAGTAGATTCCCACCCGGACCCTCTCCTATAGGTTCAGGTTTGTGGCCGGAGTCCGCACCTTTGGAGGGGGGGGGGTACTGTCACGCCCTGACCTTATAGATCCTTATTATTCTCTATGTTTGGTTAGGTCAGGGTGTGGCTCGGGTGGGAAAGTCTATGTTTTCTATTTCTTTATTTTTGGCCGAGTGTGGTTCCCAATCGGAGACAGCTGTCTATTGTTGTCTCTGATTGGGGATCATATATAAGTTGTCATTTTACGTTTGGGTTTTGTGGGATTTTGTTTTCTGTTTAGGGTCTAAGCCTGACAGAACTTTGCGCTTTCGTTTTCGTTATTTTGTTTAAGTGTTTTTTTAAATAAAAGTAATCATGAACACTTTCCACACCGCGCTTTGGTCAACTCTTCCTACGACCAACAAGAGCCGTTACAGTATAGTTAAAGTGACTATGCATATATGATAAACAGAGAGTAGCAGCAGCGTAAAAGAGGTGTTGGGGGGCACACAATGCAAATAGTCCGGGTAGGCATTTGATTACCTGTTCAGGAGTCTTATGGCTTGGGGATAAAAACTGTTGGGAAGCCTTTTTGTCCTAGACTTGGCACTCCGGTACCGCTTGCCATGCGGTAGTAGAGAGAACAGTCTATGACTGGGGAGGCTGGGGTCTTTGACAATTTTTAGGGCCTTCCTCTGACATCGCCTGGTGTAGAGGTCCTGGATGGCAGGCAGCTTAGCCTCAGTGATGTACTGGGCCATACGCACTACCCTCTGTAGTGCTTTGCGGTCAGAGGCCGAGCAATTGATGCAACCAGTCAGGATGCTATCGATGTTGCAGCTGTAGAACCTTTTGAGGATCTCAGGACCCATGCCAAATCTTTTTAGTTTCCTGAGGGGGAATAGGCTTTGTCGTGCCCCCTTCACGACTGTCTTGGTGTTTTTCGGACCATTCTAGTTTGTTGTTGTTGTGGACACTGAGGAACTTGAAGCTCTCAACCTGCTCTACTACAGCCCCGTTGATGAGAATGGGGGCATGCTCGGTCCTCCTTTTCTGGTAGTCCACAGTCATCTCCTTAGTCTTGGTTACGTTGAGGGATAGGTTGTTATTCTTGCACCACACGGCCAGGTCTCTGACCTCCTCCCTATAGGCTCATCGTTGTCTGTGATCAGGCCTACCATTGTTGTGTCGTCTGCAAACTTAATGATGTTGTTGGAGTCGTGCCTGGCCATGCACCACTTTATTTTTTAAACAAGCAATTTTTTTAATTTCACTTCACCAATTTGGACTATTTTGTGTATGTCCATTACATGAAATCCAAATAAAAAGTAGTTTAATTACAGGTTGCAATGCAACAAAATAGGAAAAAAAGCCAAGGAGGATGAATACTTTTGCAAGACACTGTAGCAATAGACTGGGAAACAAAAGAAAAGAAAAAAACACAGTCCTGCAAGATGGACAATGTTTTCTCACCCCTTCGGTTGCCAAAGCAGAGATAGTTGCCAGATTGTTGAAGCATGATGTGCTCAGGGCTGTTCAACCTTTTCACTCTAGAAGGGGGAGAGATGTCTGTTGAATTCTCCATTGTTTATAGGCCTAGTCAGTGAGGAGATTAACTGGGAGCAATCTTGCTTGGTGGAACAAGGGAGAGCCACAGGGGTGAGAATCGAATTTACTCTCCTGGCAAATCGCCCCCTTGTTACTACCAGCAAAATATTCTGCACAAATAGACCTACTTTTTAGAAAATGAATTGGTCATCAAATGGTCATAAATACATGATATTTGTTCAGTGTAACATTTTTATCAGGGCTTGTTATATAATTGGTCATAATCTTCACAGTCTTACAATGACATTCATTATTTATTTTCCTTTTAAACAGACACTGATGCAAAGTTAGGGAGGGTGCACTGAGGTATGATATCGCCGTCAATGTCCACATTGAGATGAGAAAATGATCAACGCAAATGACTAAATGACAGAGCGGAACATGTCCCTTAAACCTCTTGTGGGACAGGTGTTAGCTTGAGTGACAAGTCACAATTATACACCGACTAACAAGGGACACTCAACCAGAGTAAAGCTAATTAATTCCTGGGAGATTTCAGATCAGGTGATAAGGAATAAAAACCAAACCCAAAATATGTTTTATTCTGTGAAAGTCAGTCACTGTGTAGATGTTAATCACAGTTTTGAATGTGTTAGAATGTGTTTTAGTGACAACAGAACCTAGAAGTTACTCTAAAACTCTTAAATCTTGAAATACCTGCAGCCTTCATCACACTTTTGTTGCTGATATCAAAACATAGTTGTGAATTTCTGAGTTCTACAACAACCAGCAAGGTTGTCTCAGGTTGCGATCGCACTCGTTGTGATGCAACATATTCCTATTGATGTCAGCTGCTTTGGAAGTGTCGCAGACTCACAGTCACACCAACTGGTTGCACTTGCCCTCTTAAGACGCTCCTGTCTTCCTGGCTCTGTCTCGTACACTTGGAAAGCAGCTGTTTGACAGCTGATGGGTCTAGCTAAGTCATGTAACGAACGCTCCACATCCTAGTAATGAGGTACATGAGAGGGATTGTGTCCTTCATTTGACTTTAACACAAAAGTCTTGGTACAAAACTGTTTTGATTTTGTCTGGGTTTTTCTTCGTTTCTTCTACTTTGAGGCTAAAGAGAAGCAAGTGTCTCAGAAAGATCACATAAGGTGTTCTTTTTCATTGCCTTTCATCTATTTACCCAATGTGTGCTTTAGTGTACTTTTCTTTGCTGTGTTTCCAGACTAGAAAACCAGTGACATTTAAATTAGGGATGGGGCTATAACTAAGGCTGTTTTGTGTATAGTATGGACTTATGGGTAATGCCATTAGACATAAATCTCTGATCCACATCAAAAAGAGAATAATCTATCCGTCATACTGCATAATACACCCTTATTTATAATAGGTGGAAATGTTGAGTGCTGTTATAATGTAATGGACATTTAAATAACTAAACAAACGCAACCCTCATCACCACATCTGTCATTGCGCAACCCTAATTATTCAAATAATGACATTACGCATCATAACACTTTGTAACTGGAATCCAACCGGGCATCTACAGTACAACAGATTCTGCTTTGTAGAAGTAAATAAAAACAAACGATAAAAAAACTATGTCAGATTACTGTATCTTGGCTAATCATTGATGGAGCCTGGTTAAGAATGCATGATGATAGAGGAGAGTCCCAGATGGTTTCTTGGTGAAACGGTGATTGTCTGTGACGTATGGACGTCAGATGAGGATACACACTAAGTGGACACAAAAAGTGGTTTCCAAATATCTCCATGACTCGTACATTTATGTCACGTTGGTATAAAAGGTTGGGGAGACAGGCGCAGGAATGCGTAATAGGGTTTTTTATTGACCCAAATTACGGCTTGCTGTCTAAGGGGACGAAGACTAAACAAACAGTAAACAAAACACAGGGTAGAAACCCAAAACAAAAGAGCGAGGAGTACCTCGAAATAAATAACACACGCGCACAATGATTAACACAGGGGAGGAGACCTGTAATCAGCTGCTTAATCCACAATGGCACGATAGCCAAAACACACAGCACAGGTACTAACACTGAACAACGGACATTGTAACAATAATCGACAGCCCAATGGAAACCAAAAGTGCACATACAAGTACTAGTCAGTGGAAACAGGGGACAGGTGTGCGTAATGAAAGTTCCGGAGGGATCCGTGGCAATTTAGATGTCAAGGAGTAATGACTGAAGGTGATTTTGCTGCAGGTTCTTGAGTAACTACCACTCCCTTACCACCGTTGGTTATTTTAATTTCAAATGAATGCACTCAGACTTTCTTTAGTATTTGGAGTAACCGTTAATCGATAGTCGTTAAGGGGTTTTAATTATTCATAACGTGGCAAAACACATGCAAAGAATATTGTTTGAAAATGATGTTGAAAGTGATGGAGTTGCCCTTTAACTTTCGATTTAATAGAGGCCAGTCGTCTTCCAGGTGACTCGCCAAGTGTTTCTCCTCTTTTATTATCAAAGGCCAAAAGTACAGGGGGAAGAGAGGGAGAGAAAAAGGGAGATGGAGGAGGATAAGGGGACACCATATGGCACACACCTAACATGAGTGAACATAAGGTGTATATAAAAACACGTCTTCATGATTTCATTTGTTTTACCGAGAGGTACTGGAGCTTGTTATGTTGTTAATGGTGTCCACTCTGACTCTCTTTCTCTTTGCTCGCGGCGCTGTTCTAGCTGCAGAATAGAGTTGAAATGATCCATTTAGTACTTGAGGGTGGGTTCACAACCTCATTCCTCATATAGTCCGTCACTTTCCCGATCAACCGCCCACTGTGGAGTGGTCAAGGTTTGCGGCCTTGGTCAGGGGTCTGTTTTCCTAGCCTCTGGTCCAGCAGAGTGAACCCGACCACTGGAAGGTTGCCAAATTGGATTTGTCTGGATGCCCCTTTTGTGCTGCGCTGGTGGTATCGGGGCAGGCAGGGTGTTCAAAATAAAATAAATGACCAGGATGGTTCTGTTACCATGGAGTTTAGCTAGTGTCTACATAGTGAAATCTCAGAGGAATTTAAATTGCCTGAGCAGATGGGGGTTGTGTCAATTTATTGGGACTGAGAATCTAAAAATGGAGGGGGAGTTGGAATCAAAATTACAAAAATTATTATAAATCCATGTTCTGTGACTGGTTACTGTCTTCAAGTGATAACATACACTTGGATGAACATAAGGTCATCCTTCCCCTCTCTGGTAGGGATTTGAGAACATGTATAACTCTGAAAACAACATGATTGGGATTCATTGTTAATAAGACTATATGAAACATTCAGTCTATTTTCTTAAGACTGTTGTTTCATCAAGAAACATATTTATAGGTAATTACCTCAGAACACCTCACAAAACAACACGATTGCCATTCAAGTTTAATAAGACCAATCAGATATTATTATTAGCGCCATGTTACATGTCCTTAACACTAACTGTTCTGCCTTTCACTTTCCATCAGCAGTTTCTGATCTGAATTTCACTTTCAGACTAAAGTTCAGCCCAGAAGCTGGTAGGAGCTTGTAGTCCATCAGACTTGATGAGGTGTCATTAGAGAGAGAGTTAGAATGATTGATATCTTCAAATGGAAGTGTGGCGGTGAGAAAAGGCAACGTTTCCCCCTCAGACAGACGTCTGTATTAATAAAACATTAGTAGGAATAAATCACCAGCTCTGTCTGTGCCCTGTGAGGGACTTAATGATTGTTGTTTTACCTCACGTAGGTATACGTGTTTAGATGCAGTACTAACACTTCTAAAAGTTTTCGGAGGACGAAGAAAAAGCACCTGTGAACTTTACACACGTCACATTTCAACAAATGATTGCTAGGCTTGATTGCTAGGCTGCAACACTTCTTCTGTGTACAATTATTTTCCCTCCTACAGTAACTATTTCAAATACAACCATCTGAAATATCAATAATTTGTCACTTGTTTCTTAAACCATTTTCATTAAATTGGTTGTGAATTAAATCATTATGGTGTTGGGGTAGACAATGTTTTGGCCATCTGGTGGTGATATTGCGGGAGCTTGTCGTTTTTTTTACCGGAAAGTCATCTGGAAGTAATTAGTTGTGCAAATATTTCCAATTTAATCTATATGCATTGTCCTGACCTGCTGTGTCTTTGTACTGTGCCTTTGCATGATAAACAGGGTAGTAACGATGAGAAATTCAATTGTGTCTGCACAGCACCATTCTGAATCTAAAGTAGCTGAAACAATTAAAATGTGAAATTGTCTGACCTTGTTAAAACTTCTAATTCATGTGTAGCCTACTTACCTATGTTTCCCATACATTACACAGGACCATTTTCTTTCCTCTATGGATAACGTGGACTGTGTATCCTGTATGATATGGTTTTTAAAGTAAAGATCAAGGTACTGTAATAGAGATCAATGTAATTCTTGTTTGCTAAAGCATTTAATCAAAGGCTACAATAGAAATGGACGGCGTGTACCCTCAAAACTCACGGGAGAACAAATCTTGATTATTTAGGATTGTCATGCGAACGGCCACATTGCATTGTAAAGAGGAATGACAAAAAAAACTCTCTCCTCATCACTCCATTCATTTGGAGCATGTTATACTGTATAATTTTGTCAACATTTGTATGTATCAGGCCTCTCAAATTCTCAGTGACAGAAAATGACTCCCACTCGTCTCTCTGAAAGGAGAATCGTCATCAGAAGTTTATCAGAGTGTAATGATGGGGATGAGAGTTGGTACCAGGCAGGGAGGAGGGAAGCCATAATAGAAAGAGATTGGAGTGGTGGCTTTGGTGGCAGAGCTCACAGCTCACCGTAATGTAAAAAGGACATTGTTGGAGAGGTAGCACCATACATTAAATAAAGTGCAATCCTCACTCACTGAGTGGGTTAACAAGGCAATCTTCATGAGGAGGGGACCGTGGCAAACCCCTGTGTGGTAAAACAATGGGCCTCATTCAAATCCAACCCAATCTGAGAAGCCATTAAACCAAACACTCACTCGCTCGCACACACAAACACAAACACACACACACACACACAAACACAAACACAAACACACACAGACACAGACACACACACACAATCTGAAAAGCCTTGAAATGGCATGTAGCTTTGAGTTTTAACACACCTTTGAAAATATGTTTTCCTGAGGACCTCTGTCTTTTTTAGTGACGTTGGTGCACTGTTATAGAAGCAGGTAGGTAGAGAGGGATGGTGGAGGAGAAGGGATGGTGGGAACAAGGACGTCTGGCAATTGTACTGCTGGGAATTGACAGGATAGGGATTTCCATATGGTGCCAATCACTGTCAGTCACTTGGCTAGCGGAGGCTATTCGCCCCTTGTCACAATGTAGCGATTCCATTGTGTTAAACCTAATAACAGCTGATATATACAGTGCATTCCGAAAGTATTCAAAGCCCTTGACTTTTTTCACATTTTGTTACATTACAGCCTTATTCTAAAATGGATTAAATAAAGACGTCTCATCAATCTACACAAAACCCCATAATGACAAAGCGAACACATGTTTTTGAAATTGTTTTCAAATTTATTACAAATAAAAAACAGATACCTCATCAAGTTCCTTGGCGTCCACATCACCAACGAACTAACATGGTCCAAGCACACCAAGACAGTCGTGAAGAGGGCACGACAAAACCTATTCCCCCTCAGGAGACTGAAAAGATTTGGCATGGGTCCTCAGATCCTCAAAAGGTTTTACAGCTGCACCATCGAGAGCAGCCTGATGGATTACATCACTGCCTGGTATGGCAACTGCTCGGGCTCCTACCGCAAGGCACTACAGAGGGTAGTGCGTATGGCCGAGTACATCACCGGGGCCAAGCTTCCTGCCATCAAGGACCTCTATCCCAGGCGGTGTCAGAGGAAGGCACAAAAAATTGTAAAAGATTCCAGCCACCCCAGTCATAGACTGTTCTCTCTGCTGCCGCACGGCAAGAGGAACCAGAGCGCCAAGTCCAGGTCCAAGAGGTTCCTAAATAGCTTCTACCCCCAAACCATAAGACTCCTGAACAGCTAATCAAATGGCTACCCAGATTATTTGCAATGCCCCCCCCCCCCCCCCCCCCTCCTTTGGAACGCTGCTGCTACTCTCTGTTATTATCTATGCATAGTCAATTTAATAACTCTACCTACATGTACATATTACCTGAATTACCTGGACACCGGTGCCCCCGCACATTGACTCTGTACCGGTACCTCCTGTATATAGCCCCGCTAGTGTATTTACTGCTCCTCTTTAACTATTTGTTTTTCTTATCTACTACTATTTTTTTGGGGGGGGTGTATTTTCTTGAAACTACATTGTTGGTTAAGGTCTTGTAAGTAAGCATTTCACTGTAAGGTGAAATACCTGTTGTATTTGGCCATGTGACAAATAACATTTTATTTTATTTTATTATTTATTTACGCAAGTATTCAGACCCTTTGATATGAGACTCAAAATTGAGCTCAGGTGCATCCTGTGTCCATTGATCATCCTTGAGATGTTTCTACAACATGATTGGAGTGCACCTGTGGTAAATTCATTTAATTGAACATGATTTGAAAAGGCACACACCTGTTTATATAAGGTCCCACAGTTGGCAGTGCATGTCAGAGCAAAAATCAAGCTGTGAGTTTGAAGGAATTGTCTCGAGGCACAGATCTGGGGAAGGGTACAAAGGAAATTCTGCAGTATTGAATGTCCCGAAGATCACAGTGGCCTCCATCATTCATAAATGGAAGAAGTTTGGAACCACCAAGACTCTTCCTAGAGCTGACAGCTTGGCCAAACTGAGTAATTGAGGGAGGTGACCAAGAACCCGATGGTCACTCTGACAGAGCTCCAGATTTCGTCTGTGGAGATGGGAGAACCTTCCAGAAGGACAACCATCTCTGCAGCATTCCAGCAATAAAATAAAATGTATTTGTCACATACACATGTTTAGCAGATGTTATTGCTGGTGTAGCGGAATTCTACACCCGCAGTAACATCTGGTCTTTATGGTAAAGTGACCAGATGGAAGCCAATCCTCAGTAAAAGGCACATGACAGCCCGCTTGGAGATTGCCAAGATTGCTTGGAGATTGCCATGCATTCAACATTCTCTTGTTTGATGAAACCAAGATTGAACTCTTTGGCCTGAATGCCAAGTGTCATATACAATACAGTGCCACTGACACGGCCCGCTACCAAAACCTGCGGGCTCTCCTTCACTGCAGCCGAGGTGAGTAAAACATTTAAACCTGTTAACCCTCGCAAGGCTGCAGGCCCAGACTGCATTCCCAGCCGCGTCCTCAGAGCATGCGCAGACCAGCTGGCTGGTGTTTTAAGGACATATTCAATCAATCCTTATCCCAGTCTGCTGTTCCCACATGCTTCAAGAGGGCCACCATTGTTCCTGTTCCTAAGAAAGCTAAGGTAACTGAGCTAAACGACTACCGCCCCGTAGCACTCACTTCCGTCATCATGAAGTGCTTTGAGAGACAATTCAAGGATCATATCACCTCCACCCTACCTGACACCCTAGACCCACTCCAATTTGCTTACCGACCCAATAGGTCGACAGACGACGCAATCGCAACCACACTGCACACTGCCCTAACCCATCTGGACAAGAGGAATACCTATGTGAGAATGCTGTTCATCGACTACAGCTCAGCATTTAACACCATAGAACCCTCCAAACTCATCATCAAGCTCGAGACCCTGGGTCTCGACCCCGCCCTGTGCAACTGGGTCCTGGACTTCCTGACGGGCCGCCCCCAGGTGGTGAGGGTAGGTAACAACATCTAAACCCCGCTGATCCTCAACACTGGGGCCCCACAAGGGTGCGTTCTGAGCCCTCTCCTGTATTCCCTATTCACCCACGACTGCGTGGCCATGCACGCCTCCAACTCAATCATCAAGTTTGCGGACGACACTACAGTGGTAGGCTTGATTACCAACAACGACGAGACGGCCTACAGGGAGGAGGTGAGGGCCCCCGGAGTGTGGTGTCAGGAAAATATCCTCACACTCAACGTCAACAAAACAAAGGAGATGATTGTGGACTTCAGGAAACAGCAGAGGGAGCACCCCCCTATCGAGTAGTGGAGAAGGTGGAAAGTTTTAAGTTCCTCGGTGTACACATCACGGACAAACTGAATTGGTCCACCCACACAGACAGCGTTGTGAAGAAGGCGCAGCAGCGCCTCTTCAACCTCAGGAGGCTGAAGAAATTCGGCTTATCACCAAAAGCACTCACAAACTTCTACAGATGCACAATCGAGAGCATCCTGTCGGGCTGTATCACCGCCTGGTACGGCAACTGCTCCGCCCACAACCGTAAGGCTCTCCAGAGGGTAGTGAAGTCTGCACAACGCATCACCGGGGGCAAACTACCTGCCCTCCAGGACACCTAGACCACCCGATGTCACAGGAAGGCCATAAAGATCATCAAGGACAACAACCACCCGAGCCACTGCCTGTTCACCCCGCTATCATCCAGAAGGCGAGGTCAGTACAGGTGCATCAAAGCAGGGACCGAGAGACTGAAAAACAGCTTCTATCTCAAGGCCATCAGACTGTTAAACAGCCACCACTAACATTTAGTGGCCGCTGCCAACATACTGACTCAACTCCAGCCACTTTAATAATCGGAATTGATGGAAATTATGTAAAAATGTATCACTAGCCACTTTAAACAATGCCACTTAATATAATGTTTACATACCCTACATTACTCATCTCACATGTATATGTATATACTGTACTGTATATCATCCACTGCATATTGCCATCTTTATGTAATACATGTATCACTTCCCACTTTAAACTATGCCACTTTATGTTTACATACCCTACATTACTCATCTCATATGTATAGACTGTACACTATACCATCTACTGCATCTTGCCTATGCCGTTCTGTACCATCACTCATTCATATATCTTTATGTACATATTCTTTATCCCTTTACACTTGTGTGTATAAGGTAGTAGTTGTGGAATTGTTAGGTTAGATTACTTGTTGGTTATTACTGCATTGTCGGAACTAGAAGCACAAGCATTTCGCTACACTCGCATCAAGATGGCGTAGCAGTCAGATGTCCATTGTCCTCGTCTTGTCCTGTGTATATATATTTTTCTTCGCATATCTTTTTTATATATATATTATTTTCTTCTTAAAAACTCAACTTCAAAACACTCTCCTGCAACCCACCTCACCAAATGTGGTGCGGATCTGTTTTTTTTCTTCCTCAAAAGTATTATTCACCTCGTATCCGAAATCTACAACAGAAGCTAACAAGCTAACCAGAAGTTAGCCAGCTCACAAGCTAACGTTAGTAGCTAACGTTAATAGTTCAGCTAACCACAGCTAGCGCTCATCAGCTATCCTTTAGCTCGGAAAATTATTGCCAGTTTTGTACAACGCGACTCAGACCAGAGCATACCAGACCTATTTTTCTCTCCATATCCCCGGATTTTTACCTCAAGCTCTGGACATTTACACCTGGATCTTGCAGCTAACTAGCTGCTATCCGAGTGACTATCGGCTAACATCAATTCCGGAGCAAACACCAATTATCCCGGAGCTAGCCAGCTGAAGAGTGCCATCAGCCACTCCTGGGCTACAATCACCTATCCGGACCCGTTTTACTGCCGATGCGGAGCCCCACCGGGCCTTCACGACTGGGATACCGACGTTATCTGCCCGAGGGAGTATTTCAACCGGCCCCTCCATCGCGACGTAACCTGAACGTCCATATACTAACTGCGGCCCGCTAATCGTTAGCTGTCTTGAGCATATCGGCTGCTATCTGAACAGGTCTATCGAACAATCTTCTTAGGCCACTATAACTATTTTGACAACTGGATTGGTCCCCTCTACCACACGGAACCCCACTAATCTACCGACGGAATTGCACGGCGTGGCTAAAAACAGACCTCCATCTTCTGCTAGCTTGCTACCCATGACTAGCTGTCTGAATCACGAAGCTAGCACCAGTTAGCAAACACAATTCTACAACTCACAACCTCTCTTTCGCCACCGCCATCCGGCTTGGATTCTCTGTCGACACGACCACGTCTGGTCTGCAGACAAATACCCCATCCGCTGTGCCCTCAACCGGCCTCCGTCTGAGCAGACCCCCTCCGTCTGAGCAGACCACCCCCCCGGGCTACTAACTTTAAACGCCGCGGGCTAGCTTAGTGGAGGCCTCACTACTTCATCTACGGCTGGCCCCTGGACACTATGATCACTTGGCTACATAGCTTATGCCTGCTTGACTGTCCATTAATTCACGGTACTCCATTCTGTTTATTTGTGTTTTATCTGTCGGCTCTGTGCCTTAACTCAGGATCTGTGTGTAGTTAATCCGACCCTCTCTGCCCAGTCGTCGCCATTTTTACCTTCTGTTGCTGTGTTAGCCGACTAGCTGCTGTTATCTGACCTGCTGTTTTAGCTAGCTCTCCCAATCATGACCTGCAATCACTTTATGCCTTATTGTATGTCTCTCTCAAATATCAATATGCCTTGCATACTGTTGTTCAGGCTAGTTATCATTGTTTTGGTTTGCAATGGACCCCGTAGTTCCACTCTCCGTACCTCTGATACCTCCTTTGTCCCACCCCCCACACATGCGGTGACCTCACCCATTGAGACCAGCATGTCCAGAGATACAACCTCTCTTATCATCACCCAGTGCCTGGGCTTGCCTCCGCTGTACCCGTGCCCCACCATACCCTGGTCTGCACATTATGCCCAGAATCTATTCTACCACGCCCATAAATCTGCTCCTTTTATTCCTTGTCCCCAACGCTCTAGGCGACCAGTTTTGATAGCCTTTAGCCGCACCCTCATCCTACTGCTCCTCTGTTCCTCGGGTGATGTGGAGGTAAACCCAGGCCCTGCATGTCCCCAGTCACCCTCATTTGTTGACTTCTGTGATCGAAAAAGCCTTGGCCTCATGCATGTCAACATCAGAAGCCTCCTGCCTAAGTTTGCCTTACTCACCGCTTTAGCACACTCTGCCAACCCTGATGTCCTTGCCGTGTCTGAATCCTGGCTTAGGAAGGCCACCAAAAACTCTGAGATTTCCATACCCAACTATAACACTTTCCGTCAAGATAGAACTGCCAAAGGGGGAGGAGTTGCAATCTACTGCAGAGATAGCCTGCAAAGTTCTGTTATACTTTCCAAGTCTATGCCCAAACAGTTTGAACTTCTAATTTTAAAAATTAATCTCTCCAGAAATAAGTCTCTCACTGTTGCCACCTGCTACCGACCCCCCTCAGCTCCCAGCTGTGCCCTGGACACCATCTGTGAATTGATCGCTCCCCATCTAGCTTCAGAGTTTGTTCTGTTAGGTGACCTAAACTGGGATATGCTTAACACCCGGCAGTCCTACAATCTAAGCTTGATGCCCTCAATCTCACACAAATCATCAAGGAACCCACCAGGTACAACCCCAAATCCGTAAACATGGGCACCCTAATAGACATTATCCTGACCAACTTGCCCTCCAAATACACCTCTGCTGTCTTCAATCAAGATCTCAGCGATCACTGCCTCATTGCCTGTATCCGCCACGGGTCCACGGTCAAACGACCACCCCTCATCACTGTCAAACGCTCCCTGAAACACTTCTGCGAGCAGGCCTTTCTAATCGACCTGGCCCGGGTACCCTGGAAGGATATTGACCTCATCCCGTCAGTTGAGGATGCCTGGTTATTCTTTAAAAGTTACTTCCTCACCATATTAGACAAGCATGCTCCGTTCAAAAAATGCAGAACCAAGAACAGATATAGCCCTTGGTTCACTCCAGACCTGACTGCCCTCGACCAGCACAAAAACATCCTGTGGCGAACTGCGATTGCATCGAAGAGCCCCCGTGATATGCAACTGTTCAGGGAAGTCAGGAACCAATACACGCAGTCAGTCAGGAAAGCAAAGGCCAGCTTTTTCAAGCAGAAATTTGCATCCTGTAGCTCTAACTCCAAAAAGTTCTGGGATACTGTAAAGTCCATGGAAAACAAGAGCACCTCCTCCCAGCTGCCCACTGCACTGAGGCTAGATAACACGGTCACCACTGATAAGTCCGTGATAATCGAAAACTTCAACAAACATTTCTCAATGGCTGGCCATGCCTTCCACCTGGCGACTCCAACCTTGGCCAGCAGCCCCGCCCGGCCCGCTGCTACTCGCCCAAGCGTCCCCAGCTTCTCCTTTACCCATATCCAGATAGCAGATGTTCTGAAAGAGCTGGAAAACCTGGACCCATACAAATCAGCTGGGCTTGACAATCTGGACCCCCTATTTCTGAAACTGTCCGCCGCCATTGTCGCACCCCCTATTACCAGCCTGTTCAACCTCTCCTTCGTATCATCTGAGATCCCCAAGGATTGGAAAGCTGCCGCTGTCATTCCCCTCTTCAAAGGTGGAGACACCCTGGACCCAAACTGTTACAGACCTATATCCATCCTGCCCTGCCTAGCTAAGGTCTTCGAAAGCCAAGTCAACAAACAGATCACTGACCATCTCGAATCCCACCGTACCTTCTCCGCTGTGCAATCCGGTTTCCGAGCCGGTCACGGGTGCACCTCAGCCACGCTCAAGGTACTAAACGATATCATAACCGCCATCGATAAAAGACATTACTGTGCAGCCGTCTTCATCGACCTGGCCAAGGCTTTCGACTCTGTCAATCACCATATTCTTATCGGCAGACTCAATAGCCTCGGTTTTTCTAATGACTGCCTTGCCTGGTTCACCAACTACTTTGCAGACAGAGTTCAGTGTGTCAAATCGGAGGGCATGTTGTCCGGTCCTCTGGCAGTCTCTATGGGGGTACCACAGGGTTCAATTCTCGGGCCGACTCTTTTCTCTGTATACATCAATGATGTTGCTCTTGCTGCGGGCGATTCCCTGATCCACCTCTACGCAGACGACACCATTCTGTATACTTCCGGCCCTTCCTTGGACACTGTGCTATCTACCCTCCAAATGAGCTTCAATGCCATACAACACTCCTTCCGTGGCCTCCAACTGCTCTTAAATGCTAGTAAAACCAAATGCATGCTTTTCAACCGTTCGCTGCCTGCACCCGCACGCCCGACTAGCATCACCACCCTGGACGGTTCCGACCTAGAATATGTTGACATCTATAAGTACCTAGGTGTCTGGCTAGACTGCAAACTCTCCTTCCAGACTCATATCAAACATCTCCAATCCAAAATCAAATCTAGAGTCGGCTTTCTATTCCGGAACAAAGCCTCCTTCACGCACGCCGCCAAACTTACCCTCGTAAAACTGACTATCCTACCGATCCTCGACTTCGGCGATGTCATCTACAAAATAGCTTCCAATACTCTACTTAGCAAACTGGATGCAGTTTATCACAGTGCCATCCGTTTTGTTACTAAAGCACCTTATACGACCCACCACTGCGACCTGTATGCCCTAGTCGGCTGGCCCTCGCTACATGTTCGTCGTCAGACCCACTGGCTCCAGGTCATCTACAAGGCTATGCTAGGTAAAGTGCCGCCTTATCTCAGTTCACTGGTCACGATGGCTACACCCACCCGTAGCACGCGCTCCAGCAGGTGTATCTCACTGATCATCCCTAAAGCCAAAACCTCAGTTGGACGCCTTTCCTTCCAGTTCTCTGCTGCCTGCGACTGGAACGAATTTCAAAAATCTCTGAAGTTGGAGACTTTTATCTCCCTCAACAACTTTAAAAATCTGCTATCCGAGCAGCTAACCGATCGCTGAAGCTGTACATCGTCCATCTGTAAACTACCCACCCAATTTACCTACCTCACCCCCATACTGCTTTTATTTATTTACTTTTCTGCTCTTTTGCACACCAATATCTCTTCTTGCACATGATCATCTGATGATTTATCACTCCAGTGTTAATCTGCTAAATTGTAATTATTCGATTTATTGCCTACCTCATGCCTTTTGCACACATTGTATATAGATTCTCTTTTTCCTACCATGTTATTGACTTGTTTATTGTTTACTCCATGTGTAACTCTGTGTTGTTGTCTGTTCACACTGCTATGCTTTATCTTGGCAAGGTCGCAGTTGCAAATGAGAACTTGTTCTCAACTAGCCTACCTGGTTAAATAAAGGTGAAATAAAATAAAAAAAATAAAAAATTAACATCTGCTAACCATGTGTATGTGACAAATACAATTTGATTTGATTTGACATCTAGAGGAAACCTAGCACCATCCCTACGGTCAATCATGGTGGTGGCAGCATATTGCTCTGGGGATGTTTTTCAGCGGAAGAGACTGGGTGACTAGTCAGGATCAAGGGAACGATGAACGGAGAAAAGTACAGCGAGATCTTTGATAAAAATTTGCTCCAGAGCGCTCAGGACCTCAGACTGGGGTGAATGTTCACCTTCCAACAGGACAAAGACAGGACGCAGCCAAGACAACACAGGAGTGGCTTCGGGACAAATCTCTGAATGTCCTTGAGTGGCCCAGCCAGAGCCCGGACTTTAACCGGATCGGAAATCTCTGGAGAGACCTGAAAATAGATGTGCAGCGATGCTCCCCATCCAACCTGACAGAGTTTGAGAGGATCTGCAGACAAGAATGAGAGAAACTCCCCAAATACAGTAGTTCCAAGCTTATAGCGTCATACCATTATCCTTTTTTTCTTTATTACATTTGCAAAAAATTCTAAAAACCTGTTTTTGCTTTGTCTTTATGGGGTATTGTGTGTAGATTGATGAGGAAAAAAACTATTTAATACATTTTAGAATAAGGCTGTAACATAACACAGTGTGGAAAGAGTCAAGGGGTCTGAGTACTTTCCGAATGCACTGCATATACTGCACCGTGATTCGGGGCCATGAATGTTTCCTGACCGCGAAAAAATGCAGCGTCTGCTGTGGTTTGCTCTGTAAAATACTATCCATGTCGCCGTGAACACATGGCAATTCCCTCTATCTATACAGAGCCATCAGAGTACTGCTGTGTCATGAACATTCACATTTATGCTGGAAACATTGACTTCTCACTCTCCAAATGGAAAAGTCTAGGCCTAGTATATCTCTACTGAGGATGGTGAGAACAGCTTGTTGAACACACACACACACACACACACACACACACACACACACACACACACACACACACACACACACACACACACACACACACACACACACACACACACACACACACACAAGGGTCCAGTCTATCAGGCCAGTGTCCCCACAGCGATGCTCTATTTCCTGTAGACTCCTTATCTGAAATGACATCATGCAGTAGATATGGCACGGCCACACAGAGAAGTGTCCCTCATCGTGGGATAAAGAGCTGTGTAGATTAACCTCAATCCACAAAGGAGTTCCTTACTGGGTGTCAATAAGGCTGTCTATAAGGCCTGTCTCTTGAGGCTTATAAGGTATTTATTTGGCATATAGGCAGACCTTTTATACCATACTGTAATACGTTATTTAGTTGTATTGTTAGGCAAACATTTGACACTGTTAACTTTAAGTGTCAAGGCAACATAAGAGGCCTGTTTGCTATTTTGTTCATACAGAAATTTCTTTAAAGGCCAAATGGGATTGGGTTGAGTAGCGGCATGTCATTATCCAGTAGTGAGTCAACAGTTTACTGTGGAGGGGCTCCTTGGTGAGCTAACATCACATCTTAATACAAGAGCCAGATCCTTTAATTAATCTTGACATGTTGTACCAACATGGCTGTGCCGCTTTGACTCTCTCTGTCTCTCTGTCTCTCTGTCTCTCTCTCACACACACAAACACACATGCGTGATACGATGACACACACACTCACTAGATCTCACGCAGGCACATACACACACTGTACAAACATACACACACTTACAAACAAACACACACACAACAGCACTGCATGCAAGCACCAACACACACACACACCTTCTGTGTGTCCGGCTTGACTGCCAAGGAATGATGGAATTACATTCAATTTGACCGACTGCTGGACTGTGAGTATGCGTTAGCCCTGGACAGCTGTCTAACCCACAGGGAAACGTGATGGATGGATGGGGGAGATATGGAAATAACCAAGAAGAAATTCTATGTCTGGGCCTTTGTTTCACAAACTCACTCAAGGCGAATTGACTATAAAAAAAAACTCAGCTTCAATTATGGACGAAAAAAAAACAACTTCAATGAGGTTGTCGATTGTTTTCAAAACAGAATCCGGAATCAATCTGGATTTTATCGACCGTGAATCATTTTATAGACTGCAAATCATCCCCTCTTTCCCAAACTGCTCCTTAGGGGTCATTTGTAAAGATTCACTGGTAAAGCGAACACATCGTGATGCAGCTGTGTTAAGAGACATCTGTCCCTCATTTGTGGCCAGAAACAGTACGGAGGGTCACCCAAGGCGGTGAGCGGGGTGATGTCTGTGATGACAAGCGGTGGACATTAGGTTTGACAAAGTGGGTCATTGTTTGTGATGAAGTGGCAGCCGGTAGGTCACCATATTTGCCGACATCATGAGTCAGCTAGATCTTTTCAGGAGAATTGATCTGGAGAGAGTGCGGTGTGTTATATATGTGTGTGTGTGTTGTTGTGGTGGTAGAGAGAGAAAGAGAGAGAGAGAGAGAGAGAGAGAGAGAGAGAGAGAGAGAGATGTTGTGTGAGAAAATACTGCTAATGTCAATGTACACTTGCATACATGTGTCAATGTGAAACTCGGAAAGTGTGAGTTGTGTCCACCTCTTCCATGAGAGTTGGCTGACTACAGAGCTAATGTGATGAGACTATGGTAGTCTTCACATGGCAGGCTGAGGTTAAAAGGGTGACAGGGGGTTTGCGTGTGTTAATCATCTTCTAAAAGGCCAAGGCCGCCAGAAGAACCCTTGACAAGCACTTCTCGGTCGCCTTATCTTTCACATTTCAGATAAAAAGCTCATGCCTCTGAGTTAATCATGAAACCTCAGAAAGAGATTTGAACTTTTTAATTGACCAGATAACCTTTGGTGAAGAGACGTGCAGACTAGCTATATCATCCAAAGGACAAAAGGAAACTGTTGATGGGTCATGGTTTGGGTTTAGGTAATCAAATCAAATCAAAGTGTATTAGTCACGTGCGCCTAATACAACAGGTGAAATATTTACTTACAGGCTCTAACCAATAGTGCAAAAAAAGTGTTAGGTGAACAATAGGTAAATAAAGAAATAAAACAACAGTGAGGCTATAAAAGTAGCGAGGCTATATACAGACACCGGTTAGTCATGCTGATTGAGGTAGTATGTACATGTAGATATAGTTAAAGTGACTATGCATATATGATAAACAGGTAGTAGCAGTAGCGTTAAAGAGGGGTTGGCGGGTGGTGGGTGGCGGGAAACAAAGCAGATAGCCCGGTAAGCCAATGTGCGGGGGCACTGGTTGGTCGGGCCAAATGAGGTAGTATGTACATGAATGTACAGTTTTAAAGGGACTATGCATATATGATAAACAGAGAGTAGCAGCAGCATAAAAGAGGGGTTGGGGGGGCACTTAATGCAAATAGTCCGGGTAGCCATTTTTTCGACCTGTTCAGGAGTCTTATGGCTTGGGGGTAAAAACTGTTGAGAAGCCTTTTTGTCCTAGATTTGGCACTCCGGTACCGCTTGCCATGCGGTAGTAGAGAGAACAGTCTATGACTGGGGTGGCTGGGGTCTTTGACAATTTTTAGGGCATTCCTCTGACACCGCCTGGTATAGAGCACCTGGATAGCAGGCAGCTTAGCCCCAGTGATGTACTCGGCCATACACACTACCCTCTGTAGTGCCTTGCGGTCGGAGGGCGAGCGAATGCCGTACCAGGCAGTGATGCAACCAGTCAGGATTATCTCAATGTTGCAGCTGTAAAACCTTTTGAGGATCTCAGGACCCATGGCAAATTTGTCTTGGTGTGTTTGGACCAATCTAGTTTGTTGTTGATGTGGACACAAAGGAACTTGAAGCTCTCAACTTGCTCCACTACAGCCCTGTCGATGAGAATGGGGGCGTGCTCGGTCCACTTTTTCCTGTAGTTCACAATCATCTCCTTAGTCTTGGTTACGTTGAGGGATAGGTTGTTATTCTGGCAGACCCGGCCAGGTCTCTGACCTCCCCTATAGGCTGTCTCGTCGTTGTCGGTGATCAGGCCTACCACTGTTGTGTCATCTGCAAATTTAATGATGGTGTTGGAGTCGTGCCTGGCCATGCAGTCATGGGTGAACAGGGAGTACCTGAAGGGACTGAGCACACAGCCCTGAGGAGCTCCAGTGTTGAGGATCAGCGTGGCAGATGTGTTGATACCTACCCTCACCACCTGGGGCGGCCCGTCAGAAAGTCCAGGATCTAGTTGAGGAGGGAGCTGTTTGGTCCCAGGATCCTTAGCTTAGTGATAAGCTTTGAGGGTACTATGGTGTTGAACGCTGAGCTGTAGTCAATGAATAGCATTATCACGTAGGTGTTTTTTCTGTCCAGGTGGGAAAGGGCAGTGTGGTGTGCAATAGAGATTGCATCATCTGTGTATCTGTTTGGGCGGTATGCAAATTGGAGTGGGTCTAGGGTTTCTGGGATAATGGGATAATGATGTTGATGTGAGCCATTACCAGCCGTTCAAAGCACTTCATGGCTACGGACGTGAGTGCTATGGGTCTGTAATCATTTAGGCAGGTTGCCTTTGTGTTCTTGAGCACAGGGACGATGGTGGTCTGCTTAAAACATGTTGGTATTACAGACTCAATCAGGGACATGTTGAAAATGTCAGTGGAGACACCTGCCAGCTGGGTCAGCACATGCCCAGATCACAAGTCCTGGTAATCTGTCTGACCCCGCAGCCTTGTGAATGTTGACCTGTTTAAAGGTCTTACTCACGTCGGCTACGAAGAGCGTGATCACACAGTCGTCCGGAACAGCTGATGCTATCATGCATGCCTCAGCGTTGCTTGCCTCAAAGCGAGCATAGAAGTGATTTAGCTCGTCTGGTAGGCTCGTGTAACTGGGCGGCTCGCGGCTGTGCTTCCCTTTGAAGTCTGTAATAGTTTGCAAGCCCTGCCACATAAGACGAGCATCGGAGCCGGTATAGTACGATTCAAACTTTGCCCTGTATTGATGCTTTGCCTGTTTGATGGTTCGTCGGAGGGCATAGCTGGATTTCTTATAAGCTTCCGGGCTAGAGTCCCGCACCTTAAAAGCGGCAGCTCTACCTTTTAGCTCAGTGCAAATGTTGCCTGTAATCCATGGCTTCTGGTTGTGGAATTTACGTACAGTCATTGATAAAGCCAGTGACTGATGTGGTGTACTCCTCAATGCCATCGGAAGAATCCAGGAACATGTTCCAGTCTGTGATAGCAAAACAGTCCTGTAGTTTAGCATCCACTTCATCTGACCACTTTTTTATAGACCGAGTCTGGTGCTGGTGCTTCCTGATATAATTTGTGCTTGTAAGCAGGAATAAGGAGGATATAATATTGGTCAGATTTACCAAATGGAGGGCGAGGGAGAGCTTGGTACGCGTCTCTGTGTGTGGAGTATAGGTGATCTAGAATTTTTTTCCCTCTGGTTGCACATTTAACATGTTGATAGAAATGAGTTAGAACTGATTTAAGTTTCCCTGCATTAAAGTCTCCGGCCACTAGAAGCGCCGCCTCTGGGTGAGCGGCTTCCTGTTTGCTTATTTCTTCATACAGCGGTCTTAGTGCCAGCATCCGTCTTTGGTGTAAAATAAACAGCCAAGAAATGTATAGCTGAAAACTCTCTAGGCAAATAGTATGGTCTGTATTTTATCACAAATACTCAACTTTAGGCGAGCAAAATCTAGAGACTTCCTTAGATTTCGTGCACCAGCAGCTGCTGTTTTCAAATATGCATAGACCACCCTCCCTCATCTTACCAGAGTGTGCTGTTCTATCTTGCCGGTGCAGCGTATATCCGGCTAGCTGAATATTCATGTCATCATTCAGCCACGATTCTGTGAAACATAAGATATTACCGTTTTTGATGTCCCGTTGGTAGGATATTCGTGATCGTACCTCGTCTAATTTATTGTCCAATGCACGTTGGCGAGTAATATTGACAGTAACGGCAGCTTTCGCACTCGCCTTCTGCGGATCCTTACGAGGCACGCCGCTTTGTGTCCTCTGTACCTGCGTCTCTTCCTCTTGCAAATAACCGGGATGTTGGCCTTGTCGGGTGTTAGCAGTATGTCCTGTGCGTCCTGCTTGTTGAAGAAAAAATCTTTGTCTAGTCTGAGGTGAGTGATAGCTGTCCTGATATCCAGAAGCTATTTTTTGCCGTAAGGTACGGTTGCAGAAACATTAAGTCCAAAATAAGTTACAAATACCGGGAAAGAAAACACATAATAGCACAATTGGTCCATACATGGTAAGAGCTGCAACTTCTCTCTTTGCAAGTTATTAACAAATCTAAAAATGTCCTCTCCCCTTCCGAAATTCTAAAGTTTCTAACATTTGTGAAATCCTGATTTGTATAAAAATAACCAGTGCCAAAAAACCCATACACCGGAACTAATGCTACTGATCTCACGCATTGCGTTGTATCATGACAGATCTATGGTACTATTTATGGTTACATAGTCTGTCCACGAGAGATTAGGGTTCAGGCAATGCTGTCAGGAGACATGTCTTTACTGTGATGAGCAACGTGCCTTTTAAATTCCTTTAATTTACAATGGAATCAGGATATTTGCCCACTTCTCAAAGTAAAGACTGGGGTCCATCTTTCATTTATGAGGTTTTTACCAGATTAGTCTAGAATGTTTGTTATGATGTGCCTCTGCTGCCTCTGCTCAAAGTAGATTCTGGAATAATATTGTGAAGTGCATGGATTCGCTTTGTTTTGAAAGCCAACTGGGGAGATGGTTGGTGCCCTGCCTTAATGTACCATATAGGAAACAAATAATGCTTTTTCAGTCTTATTATTTTAAACTCTGCCTTGTTTCACTGGCTGGTTTCATGGCTTTGGAATAAGGGTGAGGTAGCCTTGCAAGCGGTTGCCTTGCAAAGCGTTATAGGATTATATAAAGTTAATATTTGAGTGGTTGCAGGTTTTGAGTCTCAGAAATGTCGTCATAGGAGGGGCATTTTTATTATTTTGCTGAATTTGACCAAAGTATGACGAAGCAATGATAGCAAAAGCACACGCTTCCTTACTCCGATATACTGTATAATCTACCAAGATTCTACTCTGCACTCCGACGTTGAATAATTGGAAACGCAGTTTTGTTGTTATCAGTAATTTGTCGTCTTAAATCCAACATTGATTTTGATGGGTATTGCTTGGGTGTTTCAGTTTATGGGTAAATGAGAATACATATCTGCCATGCTGAGAGTTGTGCTACCCGCAGTTCGTTTCCTCCGCGGTCCAGTGCTTCTGTTGAATTGATGCCCTCAATGTACATTCATTTCTCTTGACTTCCGGCATTCCGGTTGAAACAACAGACAGGGATATTGCATCTCCTTCGTCAAACACAGTGAGGTACATGTCAAATGCATTTTAAAAAGGGACCATTTATAGTGTTATGCTTTACAAAAAAAGTCATTACTCAAATGTATTTAAACATCTCTTTTCTTCCATTTATCCTATTTCAACAAATCTTCCCTAAAGTGTAGATGATATTGTCTTAACAAGACTGCAATGTATTTAGAGTTGTTTAGTTATTTAGATCTGACACTTCAGTCATACAGATCCAACCTGGTTAGAGCATTGGGCCAGTAACCGGAAGGTTGCTGGATCGAATCCCCGAGCTGACAAGGTAAAAATCTGTTGTTCTGAGCAAGGCGGTTAACCCACCCTTCCCCCGGCGCTGAAGACGTGGATGTCAATTATGCCACAGGGGTTGGGTTAAATGTGGAAGACACATTTTAGTTGAATACATTCAGTTGGACAACTGACTAGGTATCCCTCTTTCCCTTTCAGACCAGGGAACTGAACCGTTATTTGCGTTATCCCATCTGAAAATATCTGCAGTGGCAAGAACCAAATTCACCTTCCAGAGCCAAAGGCTGGAGCAGAAGAGATGGGAAAGAAAACAAACAGGAATCCACTAAAGCAGCTTGTGCCAAGACAACGGGTCACCTTGTAAATGATGATGATCATTGTATAATTAGGACGAGGATGACAATGGCAATTTGTGTACGTGACTGAAGAACCTTTTATGCTCTACTGATGCACTGTACTTTCAGCACCATCTCCTGTTAGTAATACGGTTGTTGTCAGGATAACTTGTTTGGTTTTAGTTGTTCAATACATGACTAATATGAGAGATTAATAATGTTGTAGGCAATTCCTGAGAGTAGAGTGTGACGCACACACTAATAATGTGTTTTTCAACAAGGTTCTTTTCAACCTGAAATTTACAAGATAATCAAAGTATAATACAAAATGCTAACATTTTATTTCTTAACATAGCAGCAGGTGACACTGAATGAATGAAATCACATAATTGACAGCATATCCAACACATCACAAGGCTACCAGCTACCTGTACTCCACAGAAGAGAACCCACCCACTCTCAATTTACAGACTGTAACCCTTAACACTCTGAAGGCAAGGTGCCAGTTCTAATTCACTGCAGTCTGCAAACCGTCCGATTGGTTGACTCTACTCCAGCAGATAGAGAGAGCCCTGGGAACAAAGTCACTGAAGGTGTTGATCTTGATGAGTGAGAAGTACAGCAATGTCCTAATTGAGCTGGCTTTGAGCCTCTTGTGGCTAACTTACACCTGAACTGAAAGCTATCTGAAGGCATGCCAACACTATTCCCACACTCGTGTGCTTCCGCCAAAAGTGTTCAACACCCATGTATTCCTTGCCTGATAATGAGGCCTTTCCTTGGAATGATGCGTTACCCTTAATGGATACATAGACACGTTGCCATAGCTGTCATTCTTCAATGTGATTTTGAAGCTTTGACAGCTTTATTAACCTGCATGTTTGCCTGGGTTTCTTCTATTTATAGTCAAGGTACCTTAGTAGAGGAGCAGGAGGGGAGATAGTCAGAGGTGCAGAAAAAGTCCGACACTACTGTAGGTACAGCAAGACGAGTGAGATTCTTTGCTGTTTCGAACAAATTATTGAAAAGGAAACAAAGGGCATTAATACGCTGTAGGATACTAGGCTTCTTGGGTTGTGAACAAGGAAATGCCAAGCGATAGTTGTGTTGTTGTTGTGTTCTCGCTGTTGTCGTGAATAAAAAGGTCTGCTCATTTAAATGTTATACATCATCTCTGGCATTTGCGGGATATCCCTGATGTTGGTCTATTCCAAATGGATGTTTTTTTCTCTCAATATATCACTTTCTCTCCTTCTCTAGGTACAACATCGAATTAATGCTTCGTGGAGTGCATCCATTGTATTAACAAAGCTTGTTGCGAATGGTGCGTAACCCCCGCCATCTCCATAGGCTTAAAGGGATCCTTTGGGATTTTAGCAACGAGGCCCTGTATCTACCCCTCCAGAGACAGATCAACTGGTGGATACCATTTTTCTGTCTTTGTGTCCAATATGAAGGAAGTTAGAGGTAGTTTCGCGAGCCAATGCTAGCTAGCATTAGCGCAATGCCTGGAAGTCTATGAGTATCTGCTAGCATGCTAGTGCCAAACTCCCAAGGTATCCATTTAAGAGAATAGGGATTCATGGAAAAGCATTGACTGTGTCTGGGGTGCCTCTGACAAAGAGAATAAATGTGCTCCCTAATGTAATGATCACCAAAACCTAGTGGCCTTATCTCCGTAGCATGCTGAAAAACAAGGAGCACAGCACACAGGCCCATGTGGACTGAATCACAGCCACTAGTGAAACTTAGTAGTCTTAATTTGCCTCCCTCAATAGGACATCCTTTATTTTCTAGTCCACACTTAGAGCTATAAAGTCGATTAGAGCCTCGCAACAACAGGAGGCATGATATTTAGGTATTTTGATGTGTCAATGGAGATAATACAAGCTTGGAGGATTGTGATTTGGGCCGGTTAGTTGTTGCAGGCATGTTAATTACATTACAGGTACTGTATATGAATTGTTCTAAAATACGAAAAATCACACTCTTCTTTTATTTTTGTTCAAAGCTTTATATGTACTTTGAAAAATATTTCAAAACATTTGGCAAGATGATTATAGAAAATTACATGCTATTTGGAATATTTTTCAAAGTACATATAAAGCTTTGAATAAAAATAAAAGAAGACAGATCTTTCGTGTTTTAGAACAATTCATATACAGTACCTGTAATCTTTTGTTATTCAGCACTAGTAAACTATACTTTCTCAAATTAGGATGTATGTTCTTTTAGCGCCAATTGTTCTCGTCAGCAGAGTAGAAAATGTCCAAGCTTTTACTTATTAGCTAACTTCTGAAATAGTCACGTTTTCGTTTTTAAACGCTCTATTGAGAATAAAGAAAAGCTACTTAACGTATACACGTTGTCAGATCCTTCAGAGGCCAATCTTGTTAATAAACCCACGTTCCTCTCATCTCCTCTGCAGAAATCTCAGATAGCGAGAGGGAGAAGAAAGGAACAGAGCTCTCACATCGTCTTATTATCATGCTCAATTTAATTGCTAAGTAAAACTTCTGATGATCAAAATTAGAACATGGGCCCATTTGGGTTTTATCTTTTCCCCTCCAAGGTTGTGACCTTTTAGACTTCTAATTGGTTAATAAATAAAGAGTCTCTCTAACACACAAGCATTGCAACTTCACTAAATTACGAGTAAAGATACCTGAGGTTCAAATGACCTTTATATAGAGTGTATATGTTCTCTTGTAGGACCAACACTTTGCTAGACAATTCAAGCAACTTTCTGTATCACGGAAATAAATGTTTTAAAATGTTCATATGACCTTTAGTGCTCATAGGCCTACAGTTTGGGTAACCCCTATCTCCATAGCTCAATGGCATATCCATATACAGTATACAGTTCAGCTAACCCTACTTTTATTTTGATGCTGTTGTGATGGATCATATATTGAACCTTGGTCATCCGCATGACTCAAGAGCAGACTGTCTAGCCTTTAGCTCTAGGGGCTAACTAATTCGTCTTTACTGGCTGTCCCCACTACACTGTAGGTGTAACTGACCTCAAATCTCACCAAATCACCATAGCTCTTTCTGTGAACCTCCATAGTGATCGCCCTACAACTCTGTGAGCGTATCCCAGGCCCAGTCCGCTTTTCTGGGGTGACTCATCGGATGTGCCCTGTGAGGTCGCTGGATGACCATGGATGTCCGAATTAATCATACTATGCAACTGATGGCAGAACTATTTCTTAGGGCTGCCTGGGACAGGGTGATGCCGACTGTGTATAAATGACCCATGCCAGACTTGAATTAACCAATGGATAGACCTTCAGGGCTCTTGTTCAATCATGACAGCTGAAGAGTGACTTTCTTTATGACAGTCACCATGTTTTCCAATTTACATCAACTGTATGTATATATTACCTAACATCAAATTGTCACTAATCTACAGTATGCTGTCCTAATAAGGACACCATAATAATATTCTGTATAATATTTTTGCTGGTTCTGGCTTAGTTGTGTTTTTAAGAAGACAAAATAGCACTTTAATTGAACAATGAATTCGATGACTAATATAATTAAATCTCCAAACAATTAAAAAACACTTTTTCGTTTTCTTATTCTCAACACTCCAAAATTCAAATTATTTATTTTATAATTCCCAGGTCTATTTTAACCAAAAGGGATCTTTTGAATTGTAAGTGTGGAGTTAGATATTCATTTTCTGTCATTTAAACAATTGACTGATTCGCCTTCAGGACCATGTCTCTCAACAGGGGAAGATAATGGAAATGAATCTGTGACAGACAGAATATGTTACAGTAAGTGTATTTAACACACTGTTTTCATCACTTTTGGGTCTGTGAATCGCTGACATCTCTCCTCGTTTACTCTGCAAAGACATAAATCGTAAAAAGTGCAGGGAGCAACAACTGCCAAAGCGATTCTCCAAAATGTCGGATCAATCATAAACAGTCGCAAATAGCAGTAATGGATGGCGTCGTGGCTGGTGGGATGGTGGGAGAGGATTGGCACGGTAATGCACAACAGCCATCGTCTTCCACCCTGACACTGCCTTATCAGAATGTTAATGCTGGTGGGTGGCCCCGGCAAGTCGATCCGCGTTATTGGTGGGCCGTATCACATTGAGCCAATGGATCAGTTGGTTGATGGATGACAGCGACCATTCCCCCTGTGTCACCTGCTGAGGGAGAAAGCATATCTCAACGCAGGCCACTAAAAGGACAACATATTGCATTTTAATTGTACCTGACAGATGTTACGACTCGGCACACTATCGGTAACACTCCACTTTGAAAAGGGTTATCTTCATTTTTTAACACCTCCTCCTCCATATTGGACACATCAGTCTGCTGCTCCAGGAAGGTGACTGACAGGAAGATATTATGAGATGCCGCTCAGAGTTAATCAGGTGCTGTCGCTTCATCGTGTCACCTCTGTGGAAGATTCACAATGACACACACTGGTATGCCTGTGGTGAAGAAAGACTCCCTCCTTCTTTCCCTCACCTCTTCTCTGCCTGGCAGGGGGAACAAAGAGAAACATACCAGAGCTGTGAAAAAGAGAAAGAAAAAGAGGAGAAGATGAGAAGATGAGAAAAGACAAATTCCAAACTAATTCCTGTCCCTCTTTTGATGAATAAAGTAGAATATGTCTCAGTCACCACAAATGATATGTCAGTGGTTAAATTAAATGGAAAGGGCAAGTGTTTGGGATTTGTTGCAGCGGGTAGAGCAGGTGTTCGGTCAGAGAAGATGTTTAGACCATTCACTTGTCTTGCTACTTCTATTATAGTGTACTCTCCAAGTGTCACGTTCTGACCTTAGTTCTTTTGTCATTTCTTTGTTTTAGTATGGTCAGGGCGTGAGTTGGGTGGGTTATCTATGTTTGTTTTTCTATGTTGGGTTTTTCGTTTGGCCTGATATGGTTCTCAGTCAGAGGCAGGTGTTAGTCGTTGTCTCTGATTGGGAACCATATTTAGGGAGCCTGTTTTCTATTGTGTTTTGTGGGTGGTTGTTTTCTGTGTCTGTGTGTTCCACACGGAACTGTTTCGGTTTTCGTTCGTTCACTTTATTGTTTTGTATTTCAGTGTTCAGTTGGATCCATTAAATATTCATCATGAACACTTACCACGCTGCGCATTGGTCCTCCTCTCTTTCTCCCAACGAAGATCGTTACACCAAGTATGGCCTTGTTCTTAGACCCTAGTCTACTTATGTCTTCTACCCTGATGAACACTGTGCATTAGACCATAACCAAAGCCCCAGTATATCTCCAAACCTGGTGTCACATCACATCATCCTGCATTTTCTCTGTCCCCTACTCCTTTACTTTCTCGTATTTTAGTATTTTACTCTTTTAGTATTTGTATTTATATCTACAGTATTTATATCTCTGGCCAGAGGTTCACAGTTCAATGTCGAAGGGAGAGAAGAAGGAAGGAGATATCTCACCACTCAAGACTGGAGATAATATGGAGTCAGAGAGAGGGAGAGTGTCTGCGTCTGCCAGGCCTGGCTTGTGCTTTTATCCTTCTTCCTCAGTGTGCACGCTTAAACCCCCGCCAAGGATTCTCCTGGGCAGCCAGATAGCGTTTGATTCACTTCACTTACTCCCTGGGCTAGCGCCAGCCTGAGAGACAGTTGCACCATGGGAAGGGAAAAAGGGCAACTGTAATGTATTGTAAGAGAAGGATACTCTGCAGCTTGTGCCCTCACTGGAAATGTCAAACATATAGTGCAGGTATATGGAGCAGAGAACACTTTTGATGACACTTAGAATTAAATGAACTTTTCCAGAGTTCATGTTTGCCAGCGATTAGGGTTGTATTAGTCTGACTCTGATTTTTATTTTGTGCTGTATGGTGAACTCATATGTTTGTTATGTTGTTATACCTAGTATTTGATCTATGTCTGTGTCAGATGAGATGATGATTCATGAAGAGCCATATTGGATAGAACATCATTTATGAAAACCTCTTATGACAATCCAGCACAAATCATCATGCTTTGGTGCGACATGTCAGACCACCAAATCATAAATGCATGTCTCCAGTTTGGACGATAGGGTACACACTGGTCATGGGGACTTTTGTTGTGAGCAACAGCAGCTGTGACCCAGTCTCACCAAACGTCATGGTCTGGTAGAGAGTTGTATCTGTCCTAATAGTAGCTGTGCATGCTTAAATGTTACTCTTTGGTTTCCAGAAAATATCCATCCAAAATGGCGCGGGGAAGTATCACTGTCACGCCCTGGCCTTAGTATTATTTGGTTTTCTTTATTATTTTAGTTAGGTCAGGGTGTGACATGGGGAATGTTTTTGTTTTGTTGGTTTTGGGTGTTGTTTATGGTAAAGGGGTTGTGTATAGTATATGGGTTTGTGTGGAGTACAGGTTTCTAGTATTGTCTATGTATGTTTAGTTGTCTAGGAGAGTCTATGGTTACCTGAATGAGTTCCCAATTAGAGACAGCTGATTTCGGTTGTCTCTGATTGGGAGCCTTATTTAGGGTAGCCATAGGCTCTCATTGGTTGTGGGTAATTGTCTATGTAAGAACGTTTGTAGCCTGTATGTTTGTGCACAACGTTTGTAGCTTCACGGTCGTTTTGTTGTTTTGTTAGTTTGTATAGTGTGTCGTGTTCATCTTCGTCTTTTAAATAAAAAAAGAGAAGATGTATTCATATCCAGCTGCGCCTTGGTCCTCATTCTCTCCAGTACACGATCGTGACAGAATTACCCACCCTAGGACCAAGCGGCATGACCAGCGGCAACAGGAGCAATACAAGGATTTATGGACATGGGAGAAAATTTTAGACCGGGAGGTACCAGGAGAATATAACCGCCCCAAAGCTGAGCTGGAGGCAGCGAAAGCAGAGAGGCGGCGATATGAGGAGCTAGCTCGGAGGCAGGAAAAGGAACCTACAAAGGATCTGGGTTACACTACGTGGGAGGAGATCGACAGGTGGGCGATCAACCCAGGGAGAGTGCCGGAGCCCGCCTGGGATTCTCTGGCGCAGTGCGAGGAGGGATACCGGCGAATGGAGGCAGCACGACGAAGCGGTAGGAAGCCTGTGGGAAAACCCAAAAAATTTCTTTGGGGGGGGGCTTAAAGGGAGAGTGGCGAAGTCAGGTAGGAAACCTGCGCCTACTCCCTGTAATTACCGTGGAGAGCGAGAGTACGGGCAGACACCGTGTTACGCAGTAGAGCGCACGGTGTCTCCTGTACGTGTGCATAGCCCGGTGCGGGTTATTCCACCTCCCCGCACTGGCAGGGCTAGATTGAGTATTGAGCCGGATGTCATGAAGCCGGCCCTACATATCTGGCCACCAGTGCGTCTCCTCGGGCCGGTTTACATGGCACCAGCCTTACGCATGGTGTCCCCGGTTCGCCTACATAGCCCGGTGCGGGTTATTCCACCTCCCCGCACTGGTCGGGCAACGGGGAGCATTCAACCAGGTAAGGTTGGTCAGGCTCAATGCTCAAGGAAGCCAATACGCCTGCACGGTCCGGTATTTCCGGCGCCACCTCCCCGCCCCAGTTCAGTGCCACCAGTGCCTACACCACGTAACAGGCTTCCAGTGTGTCTCCAGAGCCCTGTTCCTCCTCCACGCACTCGTCCTATGGTGCGTGTCTCCAGCCCGGTATCACCAATTCCGGCACCACGCACTAAGCCTTTTGTGCGTCTCCAGAGTCCTGTGCATCCTGTTGCTGCTCCCCGCATTAGCCCTGAGATGCGTGTCCCCAGTCCGGTACCACCAGTTCCGGCCCCACGCACTAGGCCTAATGTGCGTCCCCAGGGTCCAGTATGCCCTGTTCCTGCTCCCCGCACTAGCCCTGAGATGCGTGTCCCCAGCCCGGTGCCACCAGTCCCGGCACCACGCACCAGGCCTACAGTGCGCCTCAGCCGGCAGGAGTCTGCCGTCTGCACAGCGCCATCTGATCCATCCGTCTCCCCAGCGCCATCTGAGCCATCCGTCTCCCCAGCGCCATCTGATCCATCCGTCTCCCCAGCGCCATCTGAGCCATCCGTCTGCAATGAGCCTGCAAAGCCGCCCGTCTGCCATGAGCCTGCAAAGCCGCCCGTCTGCCATGAGCCCACTGAGCCGTCCGCCAGACAGGAGCCGCTAGAGCCGCCAGCCAGACAGGAGCCGCTAGAGCCGTCCGTCAGACAGGATCTGCCAGAGCCGCCAACCAGACAGGATCTGCCAGAGCCGCCAACCAGACAGGATCTGCCAGAGCCGCCAACCAGACAGGAGCAGCCAGATCAGTCAGCCAGCCATGAGCAGCCAGATCCGTCAGCCAGCCATGAGCAGCCAGATCCGTCAGCCAGCCATGAGCAGCCAGATCCGTCAGCTAGCCATGAGCAGCCAGATCCGTCAGCTAGCCATGAGCAGCCAGATCCGTCAGCTAGCCATGAGCAGCCAGATCCGTCAGCTAGCCATGAGCAGCCAGATCCGTCAGCCAGCCATGGGCCATCCCTCAGTCCGGAGCTGCAGTCCTTCAGTCCGGAGCTGCAGTCCCTCAGTCCGGAGCTGCCCCTTACCCTGGTGCTGCCCCTTACCCTGGTGCTGCCCCTTACCCTGGTGCTGCCCCTTACCCTGGTACTGCCCCTTACCCTGGTACTGCCCCTGACCCTGGTACTGCCTCTTACCCTGGTACTGCCCCTTAGTCCGGAACTGCCCCTGAATGCAATGGGGTTAAGGTGGAGGGGGGTCGTTTGGAGGAAGCCTAGGAGGTGTTTAGGTACTGTGGTGACGTGGGGACCGCAACCAGAGCCGGAGCCGCCACCGTGGATGGAAGCCCACCCAGACCCTCCCCTAGACTGTGTATGGTGCGCCCGGAGTTCGCGCCTCAAGGGGGGGGTTATGTCACGCCCTGGCCTTAGTATTATTTGGTTTTCTTTATTATTTTAGTTAGGTCAGGGTGTGACATGGGGAATGTTTTTGTTTTGTTGGTTTTGGGTGTTGTTTATGGTAAAGGGGTTGTGTATAGTATATGGGTTTGTGTGGAGTACAGGTTTCTAGTATTGTCTATGTATGTTTAGTTGTCTAGGAGAGTCTATGGTTACCTGAATGAGTTCCCAATTAGAGACAGCTGATTTCGGTTGTCTCTGATTGGGAGCCTTATTTAGGGTAGCCATAGGCTCTCATTGGTTGTGGGTAATTGTCTATGTAAGAACGTTTGTAGCCTGTATGTTTGTGCACAACGTTTGTAGCTTCACGGTCGTTTTGTTGTTTTGTTAGTTTGTATAGTGTTTCGTGTCGTGTTCATCTTCGTCTTTTAAATAAAAAAAGAGAAGATGTATTCATATCCAGCTGCGCCTTGGTCCTCATTCTCTCCAGTACACGATCGTGACAATCACTCTGTCCCTGTGAATTTACAGGGACATTGCAGCCTCATTTAAGTTGTTGTGGTAGCACTCTTCTATCGCTGGACTTTGAAGTTGAAATGGGAAAGTGTTTCTGACAGGTGATTATGAAGTGGAATGCCATCACATAAAGCATTCAGATAAGATAGAAGAATGCTGTATAGGAATGTGCCACATAATGGGAAGATATAGAAACCAGTGCATTTCTGTTGGTGTGAAAAGTAACATCTTCCAAATGTACGAAACGCAGCAACTTCTCTTCTATAGTTAAATGAAAATTAATATTGACTGTGTTGTGTATGTTTCAGGTGTGTTTGTGTAATAGCCTATGACAGCGGTGTGATCAATTGATCACGTTTTAAAAACCAATAGCTATGATAGGTGAAAACTCTCTCACTTTCCATTTCATGGAAGGTATTTAATTCAAAATCCAAACAGATAAGTACCACCCTTCCGGTTTAACGAGCATTCAGTAAATATACATTGATTTTAATTAGGCCTCCTCCTTGGCGGTGTATAACTAACTCAACTCCCTTCTGCTGTAGGGATAGAGAGAGAGAGGAGGGAGGAAGAGAGAGAGAGAGATAGATGGGGTGGAGAGAGAGAGACAGAGATAGGACACGGAGAGAGGGAGAGGAGGGGCAGAGAGAGGGGGAGACTGGAGAGGAGGAGCGGAGAGGGAGTGAGGGCTGTGGAGTGATAGACCCAGGCGTCCTTCCTAACTCAGTTACCAGAGAGGAAGGAAACCACCCAAAAATTAAAGCAATGACATTTTTTTCCTGAATACAAAGTGTTATGTTTGTGGCAAATTCAATAAAACACATTACTGAGTACCACTCTCCATATTGTCAAGATTGTTGCTTCGTGTTATGGGTATGCTTGTAATCTCTAAGGACTGGGGAGTTTTTAAGGATAAAAAAGTTACTGAATAGATCCTTTGGTGGAATATTCTATTAAAGTAAGAGAGACTTTGGCATTTCTTCAAACAATCATCTTTATTCAATATCGATTATGGCAATATTGAAAATGTTGAGTTGGGCCGAGAGCATACCCTTTACAGACCTAGATGCTCCTTAAAAACAGTTGAAGTCAGAAGTTTACATACACCTTAGCCAAATATATTTAAATTCAGTTTTTAACAAATCCTGACATTTAATCCTAGTAAAAATTGCCTGTCTTAGGTCAGTTAAGATCACCACTTTATTTTAAGAATGTGAAATGTCAGAATAATAGTAGAGAGAATGATTTATTTGAGCTTTTATTTCTTTCATCACATTCCCAGTGGGTCAGAAGTTTACATACACTCAATTAGTATTTGGTAGCATTGTCTTAAAATTCTTTAACTTGGGTCAAACGTTTCAGGTAGCCTTCCACAAGCTCCCTACAAGAAGTTGGCTGAATTTTGGCCCATTCCTCTTGACAGAGCTGGTGTAATTGAGTCAGGTTTGTTGGCCTCCTTGCTCGCACATGTTTTTTCATTTCTGCTCACAAATTGTCTATAGGATTGAGGTCAGGGCTTTGTGATAGCCACTCCAATACCTTGAATTTGTTGTCCTTAAGCAATTTTGCCACAACTTTGGAAGTATGCTTGGGGTCATTGTCCATTTGGAAGACCCATTTGCAACCAAGCTTTAACTTCCTGACTGATGTCTTGAGATGTTGCTTCAATACATCCACATAATTTACACAATACCCCATAATGACAAAGATCGCTGGTCGACTGGTTGTAGAATATCCTTCGCTAGTTGACGTCAATGCCTCCCGGGTATGTTTGACACGTTGCACACTGCATAGAACCTCTTCCATAGCCGTTCCCAGTTGTGCCAGCTGGTCGTGGTGTTGAGGAAGAAAGCATCCCTGCTCGTCGACCGATACTGTTTTCCTGCTGCTTCCATCGTTTGAGTCAGTATTCTGTAACAAAGACGCTGACAGTCTAGAAGCAGGTGCAGATGGTTACGTTTAATAAAACAACAAACATGGAACGAGACAATATAGCAGTGGCGTCTACACATAAACACAGAAACAATACTGACTGGGGAAATAACCTAAGGTAGTGAGGTAATGGAGTCCAAGTGTGCCTCATGATGGAGTGCAGGTGTGCGTAATGATAGATGCCAGGACCAGTGGTTACTGTAGCGGTGATGTCGAACGCCGGAGGGGAGGAGCAGGAGTAGGCGTGACATCACTTTGTCATTATGGGGTATTGTGTGTAGATGGCTAAGAAAACATATATTCAAGGCATTTTGAATTCAGGCGGTAACAAAACAAAAATGTGGAATAAGTCAAGGGCTATGAAAACTTTCTGAAGACACTATAGCGAAATTCTAAGTGTATAATCAAGTAGAATAGATACAGAAGTCTTTGAATGAGAAGAATTGTTGTGTAAAAAGGCAAAGGTCTCATTAACATGAACCTATACATGTGTCTCAAGAAAAAAATATATATAATCAGCAAATGATCAACTACTGTAGGTTCTTCACAGTACATTTATGTTTTAATGATTATTCTTTGACGTGCCATGTTCCATAACGCCGCTAGTGTATGGTTATTGCAACCATGGTGCAACACTGTGGTCGCAATGCTGCGCCAGTTATCCACAATGACACAGACATTCTGAAGTGTTCTTTTTATTAGCCAGGCGTTTCCGCCACGCTGCACTGATTCAACACTCCTGAGGGACTAGATACTCATTCAGTATTCACTATGGAAAAGCATGTTTAATTTAGTGTCCTTGTTACCGGGCCGCATAGCATTGACCCCGGCAATAGACACCAGCAATTCGCGGGGCTAATACAATTAAAATACTGATTGGCTTGGAGGAGAGATTAACTGTTTTCTCAAAGTAATTAGTGACCTATCATTAGCGTGCCACAGAGCAAAATCAGCATTCAAAATTATGTTTGCCACTTTAAAATGAGTCTTTGTGGACATGGGACATTTAGTTATGCTAATAATATGTTTTCGCCACAGTTGGTTAATTGCGAGGCAACAAGCTGACATTTTCTTCCATGCATTGCAGGTCAATTGGGGTTTTCGAAGAGGGGAGAATGTTCTTGAAAAATGGCCGCCTAGTGAAACTTAATTGTTTACAGTTTGTGTCATCCGAATTGCATTGAATCCATTGTCAGTCGACTTAACAGGACCAACAAAGATCAGCATTATACACTGCTCAAAAAAATAAAGGGAACACTTAAACAACAGAATGTAACTCCAAGTCAATCACACTTCTGTGAAATCAAACTGTCCACTTAGGAAGCAACACTGATTGACAATAAATTGCACATGCTGTTGTGCAAATGGAATAGACAAAAGGTGGAAATTATAGGCAATTAGCAAGCCACCCCCAAAAAAGGAGTGATTCTGCAGGTAGTGACCACAGACCACTTCTCAGTTCCTATGCTTCCTGGCTGATGTTTTGGTCACTTTTGAATGCTGGCGGTGCTCTCACTCTAGTGGTAGCATGAGACGGAGTCTACAACCCACACAAGTGGCTCAGGTAGTGCAGTTCATCCAGGATGGCACATCAATGCGAGCTGTGGCAAAAAGGTTTGCTGTGTCTGTCAGCATAGTGTCCAGAGCATGGAGGCGCTACCAGGAGACAGGCCAGTACATCAGGAGACGTGGAGGAGGCCGTAGGAGGGCAACAACCCAGCAGCAGGACCGCTACCTCCGCCTTTGTGCAAGGAGGTGCACTGCCAGCGCCCTGCAAAATGACCTCCAGCAGGCCACAAATCTAATCTACATTGCTGCTAGGTGTTCTTAATGTTTTATCTTGTGATTGATAAACTCACACAAACGCTTGGATTGCTTTCGCTGTAAAACATATTTTCACAATCTGACACGACAGGTGGATTAACAACAAGCTAAGCTGTGTTTTGCTATATTGCACCTGTGATTTCATGAATATACATTTTTTTGCAATTTCTTTTTAATTTGAAGCTCTGCAATTCAGCAGTTGTTGATGAAAATGATCCCGCTAAAGGGATCCGTGCGTCAAGAAGTTTTAAGGGCCAGCCAGGCTAGTGAGGCCAATCCTGGAGCCTATACACATGAACCACGGAGGTCAAGTCTAACAACTGGTGTTGGCTTTATTCCTTTCTCCTTCCTGAGTTCCATTTTCCTGATGTACATCTCTAAATGTAGTCAGGCAAGACGAAGAGAGACAGCAAGCGAATCACCTTACAGTGAAGTGACTCAAGTCAGGCTTGTCGGTTTGCTTTAATTCGACAACATTCCGCTGAAAAGGCAGAGCGCGAAATTCAAAAATATTTGAGAAATATGTCACTTTCATACATTCACAAGTGCAATACACCAAATTAAAGCTTAGCTTCTTGATAATCTACCCATCGTGTCCGATTTCAAAAAGGCTTTACAGTAAAAGCACACCATATGATTATGTTAGGTCAAAGCCTAGTCACAAAAACACACACAGCCATTTTCCAGCCAAAGAGAGGAGTCACAAAAAGCAGAAATAGAGATAAAATGAATAACTAACCTTTGATGATTTTCATCAGATGGCACTCATATGACTTCATGTTACACAATACATGTATGATTTGTTCGATAAAGTTCATATTTATGTCCAAAAATCTCAGTTTACATTGGCGCTTTATGGTCAGTAATGTTGTGCCTCGAAAACATCCGGCGAATTTTCAGAGAGCCCCATCAATTTACAGAGATACTTATAGTAAACTTTGATAAAAGATACAAGTATTATGCACATAATTATAGATATTCTTCTCCTTCATGCAACCACTGTGTCAGATTTCAAAAAAGCTTTACGGAAAAAGCAAACCATGCAATAATCTGAGTACGGTGCTCAGACACAAAAACAAGCCATGCAGATACCCGCCATGTTATGTAGTCAGTAAAAGTCAGAAATAGCATTATAAATATTCACTTACCTTTGATGATCTTCATCAGAATGTACTCCCAGGAATCCCAGTTCCACAATAAAAGTTTGTTTTGTTCAATAAAGTCCATCATTTATGTCCAAATACCTTCTTTTGTTAGCGCGTTTGGTAAACAAATCCAAACCCACGAGACGCGGGCAAGTCCAGGCAAAAGTTCAGACGAAAAGTTCAAAATGTTCTATTACAGTTCGTAGAAACATGTCAAACGATGCATAGAATCAATCTTTAGGAAGTATTTAACATAAATCTTCAAAAATGTTCCAACCGGAGAATTCCTTTGTCTTTAGGATTGCAATGGAATGCAGGTCACTCTCACCTGTGCGTGCGTGATCAGCTCATGCCACTCTGGCAGAACTCTGGTTGAATCAGCTCCCATTCACCCCAACTTCACAGTAGAAGCCTCAAACAACATTCTAAACACACTTGACATCTAGTGGAAGCCTTAGGAAGTGCAATATGACCCCGTAGACACTGTATATTCGATAGGCAATGAGTTGAAAAACTACAAACCTCAGATTTCCCACTTCCTGGTTGGATTTTTCTCAGGTTTCCGCCTGCCATATGAGTTCTGTTATACTCACAGACATCATTCAAACAGTTTTAGAAACTTCAGAGTGTTTTCTATCCAATACTACTAATAATATGCATATATTAGCTTCTGGGCCTGAGTAGCAGGAAGTTTACTCTGGGCACGCTTTTCATCCAAACGTGAAACGTTGTGGCATTTATATAAAGACAGTGTTGTCTTCCCAGTATTACTCTTTGCTTGTCTCCTAAACAGACGCCATATGTGCCCAGGCTGCATCAGTAGCCTACCACACAGAGGAGTATACGCTGAATTCCAAATCAATCCCTTGGTCCTTTGTACCCACTAGACTCTCCTGTAGATCTAAGATAACTGGATAGGTTTAAGCAGAATGGTAATCACTTTTTAACAGTTTGCCTTCGAATAGGCTGGGGGGAATGTTTGCCGTACTGCTTGGACCTACAGTAAAGATGTAGGATCTTAATTTGAGGCAGTTTGATACAGCAGGAAAATAATCCTGCAGCACAGGGGAATATATTATTATGTGGATTATAAATAAATACAATTTTGAGTTTGACTTTTCAAAGTGGAAATTGCAAACTTCATAAGCCTTTTTAAACATGAAATACACTACAAGTTTAACATTTCCTACAGGACAGCCTAGGGAGGAGTTGGGGATTTTTGGATTCAGTGATAGATGTCACTTCAGGCTTCACCGAGTCAAAAAAACACTGAGTTCTCTGGTCCTCTGTTTTGATATCAGATCTGACCACTGGGTCTCTAGAATATGGGTGGCCATCTTGGTTTGTGATTCACACGTCACCTTGTTCAGTGTGTTATGAAAGACCCCCTTCCCTCCTCTCTCTCCTTTTCACTCCTCACACTGCTCTTACCAAAGCTATGGGAACAGAGGGATTGACCGCAGGATCATGCTTGTCAGGGGCCAAGCCTGGCAGCACTGAGGGAACAAGAGAAAGAGGGTTGAAAGTGGGCATACAGGCTGGCATAGTGCCCTTTGACTAGTGTTGTGTTGGGGACGCAGCCAAAGGGACATTCATAACATGCCAATGTATCAACAAACACCTGTTGTTGATAATGCTGTTTTTGATTGTTTTTTATGGAATACGTAGTTTTTTTCTTTTTTTATAAAATAAGTTTGCCCAGTCTGTCTTGTCTTCTGAGAGAATAACCTGTGATGTTCTTAAATGTTTGTGTTTATTATCTAATAGGTTTGAGTCATTTCATGGCTTATTACATACTTATAACACATGCTATGTCTGTTTTGTTTCCAGGTGATCCTGATTCTGACCAAACTTTATGACTTTCACCTGGGGAGTGTCACAGAGAGCACCTTGTGGAGGTAAGACAGTAACCTTCCTCCAGCTCTCCCTCTCTGTCTCCCTCTCTGTCCCTTCCTCCCCTGACACGTATTCAGATTCATCATAGGAACAATAGTGCAGTCTCTCTCCACTTTCTTTCTCTTTTCTACTCTCTCTCCTCCATCTTTCTCTCTCCATGCCCCTTTTCTCTTTCTCTCTCCCTCACTGCTTTGTACAAGACTGCTGCATGCAAAGCAAGTATTGCACTACTGAGCATTGGGCAGGGTGCCCCAGGTGAATGATGACTGGTGTCTACTCTTGTGTAAACTGACTCCATGTTTAACGTGATGTACCTTGGATGTAGCTCTGTCCCCCTTACACCTTCCCAGGGAGACTAGCACAAAACATCACAGAGTAACAACACAAAGTGCATTAAAAATACACTGACAAAAGGAGAGGTATAGAAGTCCCCTTTGAGTCAATGTGAAGCTATGAGCATAACCACCATCAAGATATTTTAATACTGAACAGGCTTTCTTCATTCATTACTTTTGCTGTCGTTTTTAGAGCTTGTGGTCCTTTCAGGCACGTTGGTGTGTCAATACAATGAAAGTTAAATGATTCTTGTGAGATTATAGTGATGCGGCTCCTGCGTGTGTTTGTGAGACCCAGATAATTCGACTGTGACAGGTGTAGATCACTCTCCTGTTGAATGAGTCAGGCTGATGACGAGAGAGAGAGAGAGAGAGAGAGAGAGAGAGAGAGAGAGAGAGAGAGAGAGAGAGAGAGAGATGAGAGAGAGAGAGAGAGAGAGAGAGAGAGAGAGAGAGAGAGAGAGAGAGAGAGAGAGAGAGAGAGAGAGAGAGAGAGAGAGAGAGAGAGAGAGAGAGAGAGAGAGAGAGAGAGAGAGAGAGAGAGAGAGAGGAGAGGAGAGAGAGGAGAGAGAGAGAGAGAGAGAGAGAGAGAGAGAGAGAGAGAGGAGAGAGAGAGAGAGAGAGAGAGAGAGAGAGAGAGAGGAACAGACTCCTATTACACAGACTACTCAATACACTACTACAGTAGACTCAGACAGACTCAACAAAACACACTATCCAGGGTTGGGTAGGTTACTTTCTAAATGGAATCTGTTACAGTTACTAGTTACCTGTCCAAAATTCGAATCAGTAACGTAACTTTTGGATTACCCAAAGTCAGTAATGTCATGACTCTCCTGTGAAGATCTGAAGGATCAGGTTACAGTGGGTCCGCTCTACAACACCCTTTCTCTCTCGCAGAGGAGGAGAGAGGTGAAGAGGATGGTGTTCTTCGGCTTGCAAGCCACTCCCTTTTTCCTCCAAACATAACGATGCTCAGTTCTATTTTTGTTTCATCAGACCATGTGCAGTTGCTTACCGTAGTCTGGCTTTTTATGGCGGTTTTGGAGCAGTGGTTTCTTCCTTGCTGAGCAGCCTTTCAGGTTATGTCGATATAGGATTAGTTTTACTGTGGAAATATGTCATTTTGTACCTGCTTCCTCCAGCATCTTTACAAGGTCTTTTGCTGTTGTTCTGGGATTGATTTGCACTTTTCCCACCAAAGTACGTTCGTCTCTAGGAGATAGCTTCTAAAGCTATGACATAATTTTCCGGAATTTTCCAAGCTGATTAAAGGCACCGTCAACTTCTGAGCAACTGGAATTGCGAAACAGTGAATTATAAGTGAAATAATCTGTCTGTAAACAATTGTTGGGAAAATGACTTGTGTCATGCACAAAGTAAATGTCCTAAACGACTTGTCAAAACTATAATTTGTTCATAAGAAATTTGTGGAGTGGTTGAAAAATGAGTTTTAATGACTCCAACGTAAGTGTACGTAAACTTCCGACTTCAACTGTATTTTGGATTCTCATGGAGTGTGACAGTTGAACTAAGCTCATGAGGCATTTCAGTTATATTGTTCAAGAATCAATGGATAACTGTCACACAATCTGTAGTTGCTACATCCATTTTTGGACTTATAAATCATTTATAAGTCCAAAAATGGATGTAGCATCTACAGATTGCCCCTTTAAGTCTACCAAAAGTGTGCAATTTTGAGCATGTGTTCATTAGTCCTATGGAATTTTTTTATTAGGGTGAATTAGCTTGAGCAATAAAAGCCCCACTTTTATTCCATAGGCTGGGATCCGCACTATGCAGCTGTTGCAAGAGCGCTATTTCACTGGCTGTCCACTGGTTTCAAAAACAATGATTGATAGGCAGCTAACCCTTCTTGAATTCAACCAGGTAACAATGGTATAATAATCCAACGGGGGCAGGCAATAGACAGGTCAAGGCAGGTGTCAGTAAACCAGAGATGGGCGGGAGAGAAAAAGAAAACGAGACTGTAAAAAGCAGGAGCTGAGACAAAACCGCTGGTTGACTTGACAAACAAGACGAACTGGCAACAGACAAACAGAGAACACAGGTGTAAATACACAGCGGATAATGGGGAAGATGGGCGACACCTGGAGGGGGGTGGAGACAATCACAAAGAGAGGTGAAACAGATCAGGATGTGACAGTAATTGCGTTCAAATACACATTTAGATTTGTGAACAGTCGTCCACAACAACTACAATCCGTAAAGCGCAAATAGCTACATGAAGGAGCAGCAGTGGGATTTGGCAGGTACAGTTGCCTCGTGGTTAGAGCGTTGGGCCGAATCTGGGCGTTGGGCGCTGGATCGAATCACCGTGCTGACAAGGTAAAAATCTGTTGTTCTGAGCAAGGCAGTTAACCCACTGTTCCCCGGGCGGCGAAAGCGTGGATGTCGATTATGGCAGCCTCCCGCACTGATTCAGAGAGGTTGGGTTAAATGTAGAAGACACATTTCAGTTGAATACATTCAATTGGACAGCTGACTAGGTATCTCCCTTTCCCAATGCGCTATTTAGATATGAATAATAAGTGATATCCGTATCGCCGTAGACAACACCATTGCTGTCATCCTTACCTCCAAACATTTATTGAAGTTGGATAATCTTTGGATGCCAACAGCAGCCGCATCAAGGGAAGACATAGCTTAGATAGTAGCATGCAAAAGCCTATTCCTGCTCTTTTCCCGTGATCCATCAAACACATTTGGTGTGTCATCATAGTGGTCTCTGACTTGTGGTCAGACTTTCTCAGGTGGAACAAACTGAAACTTGCGCCTATTGTTCAATGCTGATTTGAATGTCATTGAGAAAACAGAGAAGTGTCAAAGATTTTATTTCGCAAACATCCTTTCTGAATTTCAAAGTAATCCTCGAAGTAATCATCTAGTTTTTCAAAAGTATCTGTAACCTGGTTACAATTTTTTTGCAGGTAATGTAACTGATTACCCTGACTTTATCTGTATGTAGTTATGGGGTTTCAAGGTTAATACCTCTCTTCAGAGCACAAAACAAATCCACCGTTCATGTTTGAGGAGGTTTCAGAGAAATTCTGACTAAAATAAGTCTGACAATGACAAATGGTATGTATGGTTTTTCCTTGAGGCTAGAGAAAGCAAGCTGGTTTACTCTTTGAATATCTGTGAAGATTAGCGATGTCCTTTAAATGGTCCAGTACTGTCTAATGTCAAGGTATGAGTCAGTTGCTGGGAAATCAAAGTGACACAATTTTCAGGAAATAATTCAAACAAAATCTTACAAAATAGATATCCAGTATCTAACCTAAGACATTGTTCAATCTCAAAGCTCCTTTTAATTAGTTTACAGAGCAGAGAAAAGTCTGCTTCTGCGAGTCAGTCTCCAAAAATAATCCAAAATGAATTCTTAGAAAATAGATATTTCAAAATCTAAAAAAATACATCATCCAACAGTGAAGCTCTTCAAAATGAGTTACAGGGCAGGAAAAAGGATAAGTAAGCCAGGTGTTCTCAGCATTTAAAGTAATTGAAGTCAGGTGTAGTCATTAAGAGGAGTAAATAGTCCTGGGTGTTAGAACATTGACATCCCCAAGCTTCTGAGATGTGCCCTGGTATTCATTCAGCTGAGTCATGTCTCTCCACTGTGAGAACGCAGTTAGAGTAGTAACCCGTCCGTTGTATGGGACCTGTCCTACTTGGCTGGGTTTCTTACACATCACTGTGATGGTTGCCACAGTGCTGGGATTCCGTATCAATGGAACAAGGACACAAAAGATCATATTCAAATTTGTTCAAATGAGACCTGGTGGGACCGAGAAAGAGTGAGGGATGTAGAGAGAGAACGAGTAGAAACAGAAAGTTAGAGAGAGATCAGTCTAAATACTAGTCAGAAACACCCAGAACGTGATAGTTCATACTCAAGAATCAACAAATGTTCGCAGCCATAAACTTTGCAGTCTCTGCATTTGTTTTGCTCTGTTCCTCTCTGTCCATAATATTACTTGTTAATTGGGATCACAGCTCTGCTAAGAAGATTTTGGAGCCGGAGAGACGGTTAGTCTGTTTATACCACAGTGTCCATGCAGTTGGCCCAAATGGCAGGACAGATGCTGACCTTTCAATAAAGGTCAAGACTCCAGCCAACGCCTTCAAGTATCTGAAAGTCAGCCTGTGAATTTTATTGAACGCCCTGACCTTAACTTCTACTGCCTCAGAAACCCGGATCCGGGAGCACCCCCCACCCCCCACACACTGTTTAGCATAGCTAGCATAGCTTCACAAGTAGATAGTAGCATCTAAATATCATTAAATCACAAGTCCAAGACACCAGATGAAAGATACAGATCTTGTGAATAAAGCCACCATTTCCGATTTTTAAAATGTTTTACAGGGAAGACACAATATGTAAAGATGTACATCTATTACCTAAAAACACATTAGCATAATCCACCATCTTTTATTTGTCCACCAACACCAGTAGCCATCACCAATTCGGCTAAACTAAGATATTTATAGCCCCTAACCAACAAAAAAACTCATTAGATGACAGTCTGATAACATATTTATGGTATGGGATAGGTTTTGTTAGAAAAAAGTGCATATTTCAGGTAGCTGCCATAGGTTACAATTGCACCCACCGTCACAAATGGACTAGAATAATTACAATGAGCAACGTGTTTACCTAACTACTAATCATCAAACATTTCGTAAAAATACACAGCATACACGAATCGAAAGACACAGATCCTGTGAATACAGACAATATTTCAGATTTTCTAAGTGTCTTACAGCGAAAACACAATAAATCGTTATATTAGCGTAGCACATAGCACATAGCAGCCCAGCATTGATTCTAGCCAAAGTGAGCGATAAAAGTCAACATCGCCAAAAGATATTAATTTTTTCACTAACCTTCTCAGAATTCTTCCGATGACACTCCTGTAACATCATTTTACAATATACATATACAGTTTGTTCGAAAAGGTGCATATTTAGCCATACAAAACCGTGGTTACACAATGAAAATAGTAGCAAAACAAGCCTGAAAATGTCGGTCGCCATCTTTCAGAGTGATCTGGTTTAATTAATAGCTAATCATATACTTGACTAAAAAATACAGGGTTTACAGGAATCGAAAGACAAATTAGTTCTTAATGCAACCGCTGATTTACATTTTTAAAATTATCCTTACTTTTCAATACAGGGTTCGCCAAGTGAAGCTATACCAAACAAAATGGCGAAATGTGCGTTTAAAATATTTCGACAGAAACACGATTTATCATATTAAATATTGCTTACTTTGAGGTGTTCTTCCATCAGATTCTTGGGCAATGTATCCTTTCTATGTTATAAACGTCTTTTGGTCGATAGATGTCCTCTGTCCTTCGAAATGTCCACCACCAACGACCGACACCCCAAAACGTGTCCAAAGTTTCAGAGTGCACAACAAATAAATTCCTCTAAAATCGCACTAAACGGATATAAATTGCTATAAAACGGTTCAAATTAACTACATTTTGATGTTTTTAACACCTAAAACGAGTGAAAACATGACCGGAGAAATATTGCTGGTTAGAAAACGATTTGGAACGAGGCAGGTCCGATGCCCTTCACGCTTCAGGCGCACGACGAGAAAGGGCGGTCTCTATACATTTTGGTCTTTTATACTGGCTGTGAATATCCCATCGATTCCATTGAAAGCGTGATGACGTACAGACACCCAGAGGAAGACGTAGGCAGTGTCGGTTTCTTCATAGCATTCACTGTCGCCTTAAAAACAGACCCCAGATCAGAGGTAAAAAAAATTGAAATCTGAACCCTGTCATGAAAAGTGCTGTAGAAATTGTTCTGTACAACTCAGAGACAAAATTTCAACTTCTATAGAAACTAGAAGGTGTTTTCTATCCAATAATAACAATAATATGCATATTGTACGATCAAGAATTTAGCACGAGGCAGTTTAATTTGGAGACACAAATATGCTAATGCGGAACAGCACCCCCTATAGTTCCAAGAGGTTAAACAATGGAAGGAGATCATTAATTCCTGTGAATAATATTCAAAAGAGCGGTCCCATATCTCAATGGGATGCTTAGGGATATGAGCGAAATGAAGCCAGACTGTTTACTGCGTACCCTAACAATGATATTTGATCTCTTGCAACAAGTTATTCAGATCTGCCTCCTCTCTTCATCTAAGTATTCTGAGTATCATCCCTTGGCGGTTGAGCAGTTTATTGCTCAATAATTATTCAGTCTTAGCAAATAGGTATACAGGTATAGAAACACAGCAATTTGATATGTCTTCAGCTGTGCTACTGCAGCAGAGCAATGTGAGTTAAAATTACAGCCTACAGATGCCTGGATACCAGATGCTGAAACCTCTTAGAGATGAGCCTGTCTGCATGTATCCAACTTCACACATCATATCCCCGACTCCACTCCAACTCAACAGGACCAGCATATCGTACATACAGAGGCTGCGTAAACACAACACGTTCAATATACAGTAGCTAGACGGAAACGTAACTCTTTTGACTGTTCAAATCAACATATCTTCTCGGAAACTTAATTGCTTCTCACACAATATTCTTGACTTCACTTCAACAGGACCAGTGTCTTGTAGAGAGGTTGCGAAAACACGACACTTAGCTAATGTAACAAAACATTCTCAATGTAACAATGTGTCTGTATATTGTGTAACAATGTGTCTGTATATTCCTACGTATCTTCTAGGGAATGTCATCTCTGCTAGTTTTAGTCTTTCAGTCTCTCCAGTTCATTAACACACCTTTTCACACCAAATGATAATGATGCGTTTGAGCATAATTCTTTTCAGCTAATTGGCCTCGTCCTTGCCTCGAGTGCAATTTCTCCCTCCGTCTGATAATGCAAGCATACTCCTCGCTCCTCTTCCCTCTCTATCCACTTATTAGACACTTGATTGTGGTCTTAATGATGTGCTGTATGGTGAAGTCATATTATGATAACTGACAGAAATTAGTTTTGATAAAAGTGACATTATGCAATATTATAATGATCTGAAATGGGATTGCACTGTACAAGTGGATCTCGAATGCAATTGATATCGAGTCTGGTAATTATTTCATGTTGTGAGAGGCGTGAAGTGGTATTGTTAGGTTAGACTAATTGTGTTACTCTGAAATTAAGTGTATTGTATAATACAACATACTGTCACGCCCGCTCCCGCTCTCCCCCCCTGGCGCTAGAGTGCGCCAGGCTGCCCTGCATTACACACTCCTTCCACCATTTGCGCACACCTGCCTTCCCTCATCACGCGCATCAGCGATATTTGACTCACCTGGACTCACTCAATCACCTGTTTATTACCTTCCCTATATGTGTCAGTTCCCGGCTGCTGCATTAATTGTCTCATGTCCGTGTTACCCGTGTTCCGACGCTGTTCCTGTCTTTCCATGTCTGTTCCCGAATAAATCTCTGACTCCCCGTACCTGCTTCTATTCTCCAGCGTCATTCCTTACAGAATGCAGCAGACATCACACAAAGCATCGGGTAGTAGTGGCGTTCCGGATGGTGGTGACGTCGGTCCTGGGTCGCCGCCGATGGAACCGAGGGTGCCTAGCCAGCTCGTCGGGCTTCCACGCCCTAGCTGGCTCGAGAGGTTTCCTTGCCACGGTTGGCTCAGAAGGCGCTCATCCCACGTCGGGCCTCAGCCGGATCGTCAGGTCTTGTTCGCCCAGCCGGCCCATGAGTTCTTATTTTGTTGGTGACGTCGGGCTTGGAACTGGGGTTCCCTAAGCCAGCTCGTCGGGCTTCCACATCCTAGTTGGCTCGAGAGGTTTTCTTGCCTCGGTTGGCTCGGCAGGTTCCCATCCCACGTCATGCCTGCAACGGATCATTGGGCTTCCACGCCGCAGCGGGATCGATGGGTGTTCATGCCTCAGCCAGATCGTCAGGCTCCTATGCCTCAGCCGGCTCGCCAGACTCGCCAGACTGTCACGCCCGCTCCCGCTCTTCGCCCCTGGCACTCGAGGGTGCCAGACTGCCCTACATTATGCACTCCTGCCACCATTTACCCACACTTGCCTTCCCTCACCTGGACTCACTCAATCACCTGTTTATTACCTTCCCTATATTTGTCAGTTCCCGACTGCTGCATTAATTGTCTTATGTCCGTGTTACCCATGTTCCGACGCTGTTCCTGTCTTGTTTCCTTGTCTGTTCCTGAAAAAATGTCTTACTCTCCGATCTGCTTCTCCTGTCTGGTGTCGGCCCTTACACATAAAACAAAATTCTCGGCATTTGCATTGATGAGTCTCTCTTGTAGTAGTAATGTTCTCATGTCACACTTTTCTATGAACGGTATACTTTCCCAACTGAAATGTATCATAGTTCAAAGTTCAACACATTGTTACGCTCTCCTGCTGTGAATTAGTGGGTGTCATTTCGCTCCTTAAATGGTCCTAGAAAGAAAGAAAACCTTTAAAAATGACTGGAAAGGCAGATAGGCTGCTGTGTCGACTGAGAAAAAGGTGGCTACTGTGCGAGGAACTCAGAATGCATCAGTGCCATGGTGAAGGGTATATACTCTGAGCAAAGCTCTGGCTGACTAGACATGCAGGTCTTCTGAAGGTAACATCTAGTGAGTTAGAGTGGAAGGGATTCCTCTGCAGTCACTCAGCGGAATAGGGACATAGAGAGAGAGAGAGAGAGAGAGAGACGAGAGAGACAGGAGATACAGAGAGAAAGACAAGAAATAGAAAGGTTGATCTGGGCCATCCCTTCCATCTCTCCGTTCCCATTTAAACCATCCTTCCCCCCATCCCCCACTCCAAATGTGCCACTGTGGGGTCAGGCAGGGGTGAGGAGTTACATCCTCAAATTACATATTTCTGCTGAGCTCACTCACTCACAGGCTGGCTGATATTTCACAGGTCAGTGCCTATAATAAGGCCTGTGTCGCGGAGAGAAGGGGACCTACCTGATGTCTCTGACATATTACAATTGGACTTGGACCTTACCTCAAAACCACAGAGGTGCTATAGAACTTTTTTATTGGAGTCTCAGAAAAGGGCTATGACTGAGATCTGATTTTGAAAGTCATATAAACGTCTGACGTTATAGGTTTTCAGAACGATTCTCATATATTGTAGAATATCTGTGTTTATCATATTGTGTTATCCTCAAGTCAAGGCCCATACAGTATATTCCATATTCATAAGCAGATGTCATCCAGGACTCGGCTCAAAACATAGGATTTTCCAACATAGTCCATTGCGCCAACAGATAGGCTTTAGTCCATGGCATTGTAACGATTTGAAAGGATACATTGCTATACAATATATACATCTTCCGTTTTACAGTTAAACTGATGTGAAAAACACTCTCATAGTTTTACTCTCCAAATAGGGTTTCTAGTCATTTCAATGGGCACGTCCCTCTCCCCTCCCATTTCCTGGGGTCTGATACTTTAATCACTCATTCTATTAGAGAAGAGGTCATTTATTTAGCTCCTTTCTCTCAATATTTAAATTCGTACCTTTTTGATTACATACTCTTGGGTTTTTCCCTCATACCCTGAAGCACACCCTAATTTACATTCTGTCATAACAGTAAATGGTTGGATTTCATCACCAGCTCTAACCGCCAGCAGGCTTATATTACGGGTTTTCAATACAAATGCGACTCGAGCAGCTCCCTTTTAAAGTCGCAGCTCTCGGTTTTGTTTATGGCTATCAAGTTAAAATCTCATCAAGCCGCCTCGTGTCAGTAATAAAGGCAAAATGATTAATCCTCTTGAGCGAAAATTCTTAATTGATTGTTGTTTTTTCGTGAGGCACAGAAGTTGTCATTCGATTTCTACAACCCTCTACCTCATTGTTGTGATATTTGGTTTGTTTTGGGGTTTCTAACTCACTGGACTGGTCATGAATCCCAATTGGAAATGTCGACTTCATCATTCGACGTACAGGCCAGTGTGTACTAGTACAAATTGCACACTGACCAGTGCATGCAGACTGTACTGTACATGTTGCCTCAGACATGATGATGCAATGTATTGTTAGTCTATCTGGCCTAGAAGTCATGCTGTGTGTGGCCTTAGAAGTCTTGAGTACACCACTGGTTTTCTGACATAAATGACATAAATACTACAAGAAAGGCTACTTTCTGACATCCGTTGTGAGGGGTTCTGATTGGTTGTCTGTGGTTGCTAGCTGGTGAGGTGAGCCTATGTGCATGTGTTGTTTTAGTTTGCCTACCAATTGCCCCTCCCACAGTGAAACCACAGAGCTGTCATGGATGCCAATGGCTTAAATCCATTTAGATTGTGGATGGACTTTTGCGAACCATGTGACAGAGTTCTGATAATATTCTGGGGACTGAGAGAAGGTGACAGGGATGTTGCAAAAGAGAACAAGAAGAACTGCCTCAATGCCAGCTGGACTTATCTGATTCCTGTGAACCTGGCCTGGAAAACAACATTATCCATTTCAATGAAAAAGATTACCCGGCAGAATGTAACTTCTTCACCCTTCTCTTCCTGAAGTTTTGGGAAGTTTTTTCTTTACTTCCTCCGTCAGATCAACTCAGCCCATCTCCTCATAGCTGATTTATATGTTTCCATAATATTTGCTCTGAAACTACTTATAGAGAGGGAGAAGGAGGGAATAGACAAAGGATGTAAAAGGTGGAATATGGCTTTCTCACTTCCACAGAGTTCTCCTTTTCTATGTCTCTTTGGAGAGTTGCTGGAAACAACAAAACACATACCCTTTGAGGGGAACACAGCAGGATGTACGGCAGCAAATGTGTTTGATAGTACACTATCAAATCTTTCTTATTCAACCCCAGATCCCAGCCCAAAAAACAACCCTGGTTGCAGTTAAACAATTGCAGGTGTGCCATTTATTCCACAATGTGATTTATACCCGACAACGAAGGAATATGTGTATTTGGGGAGTTTCTAACTTCTTCTCTGCAGATCCACTCAAGCTCTGTCAGGCTGGATGGGGAGCGTAGCTGCACAGCTATTTTCAGGTCTCGACAGAGATCGGGTTCAAGTCCGGGTTCATTCAGATACTTGTCTCGAAGCCACTCCTGTGTTGTCTTGGCTGTGTGCTTAAGGTCGTTGTCCTGTTGGAAGGTGAACCTTCACCCCAGTCTGAACGCTTTGGAGCAGGTTTTCATCAAGGATCTGTCTGTACTTTGCTTTGTTCATCTTTCCCATGTTCTTGACTAGTCTCCTTGTCCCTGCTGCTGAAAAACATCCCCATAGCATGATGCTACCACCACCATGCTTCACCGTAGGAATTGTGCCAGGTTTCCTGCAGACGTGACACTTAAGAGTTTAATCTTGGTTTCATCAGACCAGAAAATCTTTTTTCTCATGGTCTGAGAGTCCTTTAGGTGCCTTTTGGTAAACTCCAAGCGGGCTGTCATGTGCCTTTTTCTGAGGAGGGCTTCCGTCTGGCCACTCTGCTATAAAAGCCTGATTGGTGGAGTGCTGCAGAGATGCTTGTCCTTCTGGAAGGTTCTCCAATCTCCGCAGAGCAACTCTGGAGCTCTGTAAGAGTGACCATGGGGTTCGTGGTCACCTCCCTGACCAAGGCCTGTTCCCTCCCGATTGCTCAGTTTGGCTGGGCAGCCAGCATTTGGATGGGTCTTGGTGGTTCCAAACGTCTTTCATATAAGAATGTGTTCTTGGTGACCTTCAATACTGTAGAATTTTTTTGGTACCCTTTCCCAGATCTGTGTCTAGGCACAATCCTGTCTCGGAGCTCTATGGACAATTCCTTCAACCGCATAGCTTGTACCTTAAACAGTTGAAGTTGGAGGTTTACATACACTTAGGTTGGAGTCATTAAACTCATTTTTCAACCACTACACACATTTCTTGTTACAAAACTATAGTTTTGGCAAGTCAGTTAGGACATCTACTTTTTGCATGACACAAGTAATTTTTTCAAAAATTGTTTACAGACAGATTGTTTAACTTATAATTCCCTGTATCACAATTACAGTGGGTCAGATGTTGACATACACTAAGTTGACTGTTCCTTTAAACAGCTTGGCAAATTCCAGAAAATGATGTCACAGCTTTAGAAGCTTCTGATAGGCTAATTGACATCATTTGAGTCAATTGGAGGTGTACCTGTGGATGTATTTCAAGGCCTACCTTCAAACTCAGTGCCTCTTTGCTTGACATCATGGGAAAATCAAAAGAAATCAGCCAAGACCTCAGAAAAAAAATTGTAGACCTCTAAACGTCTGGTTCATCCTTGGGAGAAATTTCCAAACGCCTGAAGGTACCACGTTCATCTGTACAAACAATAGTACACAAGTTTTACAGATGCACAATCGAGAGCATCCTGTCGGGCTGTATCACCGCCTGGTACGGCAACTGCTCCGCCCAAAACTGTAAGGCTTTCCGAGGGTAGTGAGGTCTGCACAACGCATCACTGGGGGCAAACTACCTGCCCTCCAGGATACCTACACCACCCGATGTCACAGGAAGGCCAAAAGGATCATAAAGGACAACAACCACCCGAGCCACTGCCTGTTCACCCCGCTGTCAGGTCAGTACAAGTGCAGGAGGTCAGTACAGGTGCATCAAAGCGGGGACTGTTGGTTAAACAGCCATGACTAACATTGAGTGGCTGCTGCCAACATACTGACTCATCTCTAGCCACTTTATTAATAATTAAAAATTGGATGTAAATGTATCACTAGCCACTTAACAATGCCACTTTATATAATGTTTACATACCCTACATTACTAATCTCATATGTATATACTGTACTCTATACCATCTACTGCATCTTGCCTATGCCGTTCGGCCATCGGTTATCCATTATTTTTATGTACATATTCTTATTCATTCCTTTACACTTGTGTGTATAGGGTAGTTGTTATGCAATTGTTCGATAACTTGTTAGATATTACTGCATGGTCAGAACAAGAAGCACAAGCATTTTGCTACACTCGCATTAACATCTGCTAAGCATTTGTATGTGACAAATAAAATTTGATTTGAATTATAAACACCATTGGACAGCGCCGTCATACTGCTCAGGAAGGAGACGCGTTCTGTCTCCTAGAGATGAACGTACTTTGGTGCGAAAAGTGCAAATCAATCCCAGAGCAACAGCATAGGACCTTGTGAAGATGCTGGAGGAAACAGGTACAAAAGTATCTATATCCACAGTAAAACGATTCCTATGGGGCCAAAGATCGTACTTTTTGGAGAAATGTCCTCTGATCTGATGAAACAAAAATAGAACTGTTTGGCCATGATGACCATCATTATGTTTGGAGGAGAAAGGGGGACTCTTGCAAGCTGAAGAACACCATCCCAACCGTGAAGCACGGGGGTGGCAGCATCATGTTGTGGGGGTGCTTTGCTGCAGGAGGGACTGGTGCACTTCACAAAATAGATGGCATCATGAGGAGAGAAAATTGATATATTGAAGCAACATCTCAAGACATCAGTCAGGAAGTTAAAGCTTGGTCGCAAATGGGTCTTCCAAATGAAACAATGACCCCAAGCATACTTCCAAAGTTGTGGAAAAATGTCTTAACAAATTCAAGGTATTGGAGTGATCATCACAAAGCCCTGACCTCAATCCTACAGATATGTTGTGGGCAGAACTGAAAAAGCATGGGCGAACAAGTAGGCCTACAACTTGACTCAGTTACACCAACTCTGTCAAGAGGAATGGGCCAAAATTCCCCTATCTTTTTTTGGGAAGCTTGTGGAAGGCTACCTGAAACGTTTGACCCAAGTTAAATAACGTTTTTCATTTTCTTATGTAATGTACAGGTAACTGCCAAAATAATTGAAACATTTGAGTAAATAAGGGATACAAAGTCTATTGAAAGCAGATATTCCACACGGTTGTGTTTGCACACAGGTGCTTCCACCTTCTTTTTCTGTGTGCACTTTAGCATTAGCGATGATTGTACGGAATCTAGCCAGGCCTTCCAAAGCCATGTCATAATGAATGAGGGGCCACAAACGCACTCTTGATTTACAGTGCATTCGGAAAATATTCAGACCCCTTCCCTTTTTCCACATGTTGTTACTATTGTACAGCACACTCTACTACTTATACAACTAATGTAAGAGCAGGACACGAGACAGGAGTAAAAACTAAAAACTCACGTGGGCTTCGATTAATACATTTTACAGGACAAAACATTGCAAGCATTCCAATGTAGTACAGGGGGGTGTTACAGGTGTCCTAAAGGGACAAACTGTAATATCAATTCACAACGATTACATTACAGGCCTATTCTGAAATGGATTAATTTCATTTTTTTCTCATCAATCTGCACACAATACTCCATAATGACAAAGTGAAAACTAGTTTAGACATTTTTGCAAATGTATTAAAAATAACAAACAGAAATACCTTTTTACATAAGTATTCAGACCCTTTGCTATGAGACTCGAAATTGAGCTCAGGTGCATCCTGTTTCCATTGATCATCCTTGAGATGTTTCTACAACTTGATTGGAGTCCACCTGTGGTCAATTGAATTGATAGGACATGATTTGAAAAGGCACACACCTGCATATACAGTTGGAAGTCAACATACACCTTAGCCTAATACATTTATGCTCGTTTTTCACAATTCCTGGCATTAGTAAAAATGTCCTGTTTTAGGTCAATTAGGATCAACACTTTATTTTTAGAATGTGAAATGTCAGATAAACAGTAGAGGGAATGATTTATTTAAACTTTTATTTATTTATTCACATTCCCAGTGGTTCTGTCACGTTCCTGACCTATTTTCTGTTGTTTGGTATGTGTTTAATTGGTCAGGGCGTGAGTTGGGGTGGGTAGTCTATGTTATGTGTTTTCTATGTTGGGTTAATGGTTTGCCTGGTATGGTTCTCAATTAGAGGCAGGTGTGTGACGTTTCCTCTGATTGAGAGCCATATTAAGGTAGGTTGTTCTCACTGTTTGTTTGTGGGTGATTGTTCCTTTGTCAGTGTATACCACATGGGACTGTTTTGTTTGTTCGTTCATTTTAGGTAGTCTGTTCCTGTTCGTGCGTTCTTCGTCTATATGTAGATTCATTTGTTTCAAGTCTGTTGACTTCGTTTAATGTTTTGTAGTTTGTTCTAGTGTTCGTTAGTGTTTTCGTCTTGTTGTAAATAAATTCAGTATGTATTCATCACCCGCTGCGCCTTGGTCCGTTCATGCACCACAAGACAAATGTTACAGAATCACCCACCAACAAAGGATCAAGCAGCGGTGTAACGGGAGAGAGAGACAGTGCACGAAGGAAGAATGGACATGGGAGGATGTTTTGGATGGAAAGGGTTGCTACACATGGGAGGAGATCCTGGCTGGAAATGATCGCCTCCCATGGGAACAGCTGGAGGCAGCTCGGAGAGCGGAGGAAACCGGAGAGAGGAACCGGCGTTATGAGGGGACGTGGCTCACCCAAAAATTTCTTGGGGGGGGAGGGGGCTAAAGGGTAGTGTGACGAGGGCAGGTAGGAAACCTGCGCCCACTTCCCATGCTTACCGTGGAGAGCGGGAGTACGGGCAGACGCCGTGTTATGCGGAAGAGCGCACGGTGTCTCCTGTACGGGTGCATAGCCCGGTGCGGGTTATTCCACCTCCCCGCAGTGGGTGGGCTAGAGTGAGCATTGAGCCAACTGCCAGGAAGCCGGCTCTACATATCTGGCCTCCAGTACGTCTCCTCGGGCCGGTGTACATGGCACCAGCCTTACGCATGGTGTCCCCGGTTCGCCAACACAGCCCAGTGCGGGTTATTCCACCTCCCCGCACTGGACGGGCTACGGGAAGCATTCAACCAGGTAAGGTTGGGCAGGCTCAGTGCTCAAGGGAACCAGTACGCCTGCACGGTCCGGTATATCCGGCGCCACCTTCCCGCCCCAGCCCAGTACCTCCAGTTCCGGCACTACGCACCAAGCTTCCTGTGTGTCTCCAGAGCCCTGTTCCTCCTCCACGCACTAGCCCTATGGTGGGTGTCTCCAGCCCGGTACCATCAGTTCCGGCACAACGCACCAAGCCTCCTGTGCGTCTCCAGAGCCCTGTACGCACTGTTCCTTCTCCCCGCACTCGCCTTGAGGTGCGTGCCCTCAGCCAGGTACCTCCAGTTCCGGTACCACGCACCAGGCCTATAGTGCGCCTCGAGAGTCCAGTGTGCCCTGTTCCTGCTCCCCGCACTCGCCCTGAGGTGCGTGCCCTCAGCCCGGTACCTCCAGTTCCGGTACCACGCACCAGGCCTATAGTGCGCATCGATAGTCCAGTGTGCCCTGTTCCTGCTCCCTGCACTAACCTTGAGGTGCGTGTCTCCAGTCCGGTACCACCAGTTCCGGCACCACGCACCAGGCCTACTGTGCGCCTCAGCAGGTCAGAGTCGGCCGTCTGCCCAACGCCGCCTGTACTGCTCGTCTGCCCAGCGCCGTCTGAGCCATCCGTCTGCCCAGCGCCGTCTGAGCCATCCGTCTGCCCAGCGCCGTCTGAGCCATCCGTCTGCCCAGCGTCGTCTGAGCCATCCGTCTGCCCAGCGTCGTCTGAGCCATCCGTCTGCCCAGCGTCGTCTGAGCCATCCGTCTGCCCAGCGCCGTCTGAGCCATCCGTCTGCCCAGCGCCGTCTGAGCCGTCCGTCTGCCACGAGCCATTAGAGCCGCCCGTCTGTCCCGAGCCACCAGAGCTGCCCTCCAGTCATGAGCTGCCCTCCAGTCATGAGCTGCCTTCCAGTCATGAGCTGCCCTACAGTCATGAGCTGCCCTACAGTCCGGAGCTGCCCTACAGTCCGGAGCTGCCCTACAGTCCGGAGCTGCCCTACAGTCCGGAGCTGCCACTCAGTCCGGAGCTGCCACTCAGTCCGGAGCTGCCACTCAGTCCGGAGCTGCCACTCAGTCCGGAGCTGCCACTCAGTCCGGAGCTGCCACTCAGTCCGGAGCTGCCACTAGTCCAGAGTTGTCCCTCTGTCCTGAGCTACCCCTTTTCCTGAGCTACCTCTTTGTCCTGAGCTACCTCTCTGTCCTGAGTTGTCTCCTCTATTTAGGAGGGGCGTTGGTGAAGGTTCCTGGACCATGGTCGGGGGCGAGGGTCGCCACTCAAGGGACGCTAAGGAGGGGGACAAAGACAGTGGTGGAGTGGTGTCCTCGTCCACCGCCGGAGCCGCCACCGCGGACAGATGCCCACACAGACCCTTCCCTTGAGTTTTAGGGGTGCGCCCGGAGTTCGTACCTTGAGGGGGGGTTTCTGTCATGTTCCTGACCTATTTTCTGTTGTTTGGTATGTGTTTAATTGGTCAGTGCGTGAGTTGGGGTGGGTAGTCTATGTTATGTGTTTTCTATGTTGGGTTAATGGTTTGCCTGGTATGGTTCTCAATTAGAGGCAGGTGTGTGACGTTTCCTCTGATTGAGAGCCATATTAAGGTAGGTTGTTCTCACTGTTTGTTTGTGGGTGATTGTTCCTTTGTCAGTGTATACCACATGGGACTGTTTTGTTTGTTCGTTCGTTTTAGGTAGTCTGTTCCTGTTCGTGCGTTCTTCGTCTGTATGTAAGTTCATTTGTTTCAAGTCTTTTGACTTCGTTTATTGTTTTGTAGTTTGTTCTAGTGTTCGTTAGTGTTTTCGTCTTGTTGTAAATAAATTCAGTATGTATTCATCACCCGCTGCGCCTTGGTCCGTTCATGCCCCACAAGACGAACGTTACTGGTTCAGAAGTTTACATTCACTCAATTAGTATTTGGTAGCATTGCCTTTAAATTGTTTAATCTACTGGCCTCAGCTTCCTCTAGCTCTAAATAATGAATGGGAATCAGTTGTGCTCATGCCATCTCTGCCCAGCCAGAGCAAAGATCCCACCTGAAGAATATACCCCAATGTCTGCTGGTGTGCCCTGACACGAGCGTGACTCCACCAAGTCACACATGACAACCGTAATCCATTGTGAGGAAAGGTTAGGGTGATAGGGTGTTGTCAGGTCAGAAGAGGTTCTAAGGGGGCCACAAGATGAGTCAACACCGTTGCGTTTCAGGTCAGTGCTGATGCTTGGTGATGAGCAGAAAAAAGGCGGATGTCGCTGACTCGCTAGTGGATTTGTCTCGATGTGACCTAAAAAGTTCTCTTCGACCTCTTCGAAAAATAATCATGCCTGGAGGGAGAATCTCAAACTTTTATATGTTTATTTAAAGATTTATTCTGGAAGAGAGCTTTCTGGAATCTAGAGAACATGGGAGAACACGAGGTCAAGCTAAGAAGGTTGAAGATGCATAGTCAGGAGTGAAAGAGGAATGTTGAACGTGACAGAGATATCCACGAGACAGTATGTGAGGTCACTTAAAACATCCTCCAAATGTCAGTGTTTCTTCCGCTATAGTTCTTCAAAGCACTTCAAGAGTGCATTTGTGAATGAAAGCAGTGACATGCATTCATGCCATGAAGGCCATGCTTAAAGTGCCATGAAAGAATTACTTAGGTCCATAGTGAGATTTAAACTTTCACGTCTCATAGTTTTCCCCCTGTGTCCAGTAACTTATGACACATGCTGTATCTTGTGCTCACTCTTGGTTGTTATATTCATACATTTGCATGAAAGTTAGGGTTAGGTACATTGGGAGATTGAAACATTCCAGTCTTATAGGTTTTCTCCTCCGCACTGTGCTCAGTAATACTTGACAAATAGTAATAATACATTTAGGGGGTGCTTTTATTTGTCCTGTTACAAGTGTCATGGAAATGTGTTTCTTGCATATCCCAACTCCCCCTGAGACACGCGCAGGGAGTGGGGTTACGGGCAGGGTCACTATTGCCCAGCGCCCCTTGAGCAATTCAAGTTAAGTGCCTTGATCAAGGGTCCAGCAACAGATTTTTCACCTTGTCGGCTCCAGGAGTCAAACCAGCGACATTGCCCAACGCTGTAAACCTCGAGGCTACCTGCAGTAGCTTTACAGTATCTAGAGTGCTTGGTTCCTATCTAACATCTTAATTTCACACAGTGGGAATATTTATTGACTTCCTAGTTCATCATCAAAAAGCCTGAGAGCCTATAGGTGGTATAGTGAATCTGTTTGTGCATCAGACACATTTCCCTATTCCTGCTGTTGTAGTTTTGTTTCAGGCGTGGACTGTTTCATATTTCCTCTTCCTGTCTGTTGCCTGTTTCTCATTTCTCAAGGTCACTCCAAGTGTCCATAGGACCCAATCTGTAAATGTAAATGTTTTCCTTCCATTATTCATTCACGCTTGAGTATCCAACCTCCTACTACAGCTGCAAATATCTTTCTGTACCCTTAATGTGGCAATTCTCCAAAAGTAATTTTCAATTATGCTTCAATGGATTCTGTTATCAGAGGAGAGATTTTGCTGCAGCTAATGTACCTTAGGGGTGACAGGTGTGTGTGTGTGTCTGACTGCTTCTGCATTGTGTATTTGTTCCAACAGATAAACACTATGACAGCTTGTACAATGCTTGTCCCCTTTCTGAGATAAGGTATGTGTAACGGCAGCCTTCCCTCTCTTCACGAGAAGAGAGGGTGTAACAGGGATCGGACCAACACGCAGCGTAGCCAGTGCTCAACATGTTTAATAAATGATAAACAGTGAACACTTAACATGATACAAAATAACACATGTGGCAACCCGGTACAGCCCTATCTGGTGCAGAGAAAACACAGACAGGAAACAACCACCCACAAACCCCAACACAAAACAAGCCACCTACATATGATTCCCAATCAGAGACAACACAAAACACCTGCCTCTGATTGAGAACCATATTAGGCCAAACATAGAAACAGACAAACTAGCCACACAACATAGAATGCCCAACCAGCACACGCCCTGACCAACACTAAAACAAGCAAAACACACAAGAACTATGGTCAGAACGTGACAGTATGCTGAGGGCAGCAGAGGTTATAAACAGCTAAATTTGCTGCCTTTGCTCTCGACACCTTCCTTTACTGATGCATTCTCTTCATTCTTTTTTCCCTTCTTTTTTCCCTTCTTAATTTTCTCCCTTCTTTCTCTCTCTCTGTTTCTCTTTGGCGTGCAAACGCTAGCGGAATGGATTTTTACAGGCATCATAAAACTTTCAGCTCAGCTACTGTCTCTGAACTCAAAATGACGGCAGTTTGCTAATGGGAGGCTCTTGTGATTTATCCCGGAGATGTGATTGTTAATGGTGTATATTAAGGGTTTAGATTAGCCTGAGACAATGTGCTATCACAGTCCCTTTTACTGTAAGCCTTATTATCGGTTTACTGTTTCTTTATGGGCCCCCGACTCTGCAGAACATTTTCGACCACATTCTCTGTGTTGACTGCATTTCTCTAAGTTGTTTTTCAAAAGGGTAGAGATGGTTTTCTTCTTGTTAAAATTAAAACACGTTTTATTCCAGCATCTCACAATGTGATCTGCTATGAGGATGGATAATGAAGAGTTAGAGCAGTTTGGGTGTTGAATAGTTCCAGGCAGCCTTTTCCCCTCAACTATTCACTTATTTCCCTTCTAGTCCATTATTGCATTACCTTTTCATATGACCTCTCTTCATCTGTCTCTTATTAAGATCTCTGGTCTCACAGTCTCTCTGGTATCCAGAATTATCTATCAGAGCAATGATGGTAAGGCATTGCCTAATTCATGCCCATTGAGGTTTGCCTCTGCCAACCAAATCTCAGTTGCTAAACTCTCATTTCCCATGTCGTCCAGAGGTCTCAGCATCCATCCATCCAGATTCATCAGGGTCTTGGATCTGGTGTTTGGACCCATATGGCAGCTGTCATTCCCCTGCGGGAAACTCAAACGATAGCTGTAGAAATGTTTCATAGTGGGTTCAGACGTTGTGTTCAGACCCCTTTAAGACTGGATGCCTGGGCTTCATTCAGAATAATGTTTAGGGCATATCAATCAGAGGAAAGATCATGTTTAGAGCCTGAAGGCTTGATCTTGCCTTGGGGTCTTCAGCTAAGAACTTTCCTGTTATTTCTCATCTCTCTCTCACAGTTGCAATGTCAGGTAAAGTTGTTCCTTTTTGTTAATCCACTTCTGACCCCAACAGCCCGACCATGTCACATTTTTTAACTGGTTTGTCAATTTTTTCTCCATGGCTAGCGTGTTTGGTGTCTTAGTTATGCTAGCACCCAGTTACTATCTCTTTGGTTTGGTCAGCTGCCAGCCAAGTCAGATGCAAGAGACCAAGAGAGACCTCAGTCTGTCAGCTAGAAGTGCAAGACAGATCACCAACCTTTAGTTTCCCTGCTGGATCAATACAGGAATTGGACCTCTGAGTCGGTTGTGCTCCTGAACACCCCAGTCTTTATCTCTTTTGTTTTGTGTGTTATGACAGACTGAGGTGATTTGGTTTGGGAGTTTGGTCCCACTCTCGGATTTCAAGCACTGGGCTTTTTCCTCTCTCCCCAGAGTCTGGTCTCCACACAGTGCCTCTGCACACCAACCACTTAATTGTTCTGCTTTACAAGCAGCCATCTGGCAAAGCCTCACAACAATGACTAATACGATTTCTGGTCACTGATCATCCGGGATTCTGGTATTTCCCTGGACTGTTACATATACATGTTACATGTTCAGCAATCTGCAGTATGTAGTACATGGCTTTAGTGTTTACGAAAATTCTTCAAACAAGATTCAGCCTCACTCTGTCTTTCCTTTTTACTGTATATTACCCCTCAGTGTAAACTATAACACAACAATATTACTTAGTACTTAGATACTAATCTCTTTCACTGTAGGTGTATTGTATTCTGAAGTAACTGCCTTTCATTGTTTGGAAAATAAAGTTCTTGTATTGAAGCTCCTAGTAAATGAGAGTTTAACTCTAGGATATGAGAGAAGTTTGCTCTTGCCTCAAACTGTGTACAATTGGAATGGTTGATTAAACTGCTTCAAGCACTCTTATTTACCTTGAATAACTAACTTCTTCTCTATGAAAATAAAATATAAAATATATATATATTTGTTATTTTTTTAATTTAACCTTTATATAACTAGGCAAGTCAGTTAAGAATAAATACTTATTTACAATGAAGGCCTACCAAAAGGCAAATTGCCTCCTGCGGGTATAGGGGTCTGGGTTAAAAATGAATAAATAAATAAATACAATATAAATATATGACAAAGCACACATCACAACAAGAGAGACAACACAACACTACATAAAGAGAGACCTAAGACAACAACATAGCAAGGCAGCAACACATGACAACACAGCATTGTAGCAACACAACATAACAACAACATGGTAGCAGCACAAAACATGGTACAAACATTATTGGGCACAGTCAACAGCACAAAGGTCAAGAAGGTAGAGACAACAATACATCACACAAAGCAGCCACAACTGTCAGTAAGAGTGTCCATGACTGATTCTTTGAATGAAAAGATTGAGATAAAACTGTCCAGTTTGAGTGTTTGTTGCAGCTCGTTCCAGTTGCTAGCTGCAGCAAACTGAAAAGAGAAGCAACCCAGGGATGTGTGTGCTTAGGGGACTTTGAACAGAATGTGACTGGCGGAACAGGTGTTGTATGTGGAAGATGAGGGCTGCAGTAGATATCTCAGATAGGGGGGAGTGAGCCCTTAGAGGGTTTCATAAATAAGCATCAACCAGTGGGTATTGCGACGGGTATAGAGATTATCAGTTTACAGAGGAGTATAGCGTGCAGTGGTGTGTCCTATAATGAGCACTGGTGGCAAATCTGATGGCCAAATAGTAAAGAACATCTAGCCGCTCGAGAGCACCCTTACCTGCCGATCTGGAAATTACATCACCGTAATCTAGCATAGGTAGGATGGTCATATGAATCAGGGTTAGTTTAGCAGCTGGGGTGAAAGAGGGGAGATTACGATAGAGGAATCCAAGTCTAGATTTAACTTTAGCCTGCAGCTTTGATATGTGCTGAGAGGAGGACAGTGTACTGTCTAGCCATACTCCCAAGTACTTGTATGAGGTGACTACCTCAAGCTCTAAACCCTCAGAGGTAGTAATCACACCTGTGGGAAGAGGGGCATCCTTCTTACCAAACCACATGACGTTTGTTTTGGAGGTGTTCAGAACAAGGTTAAGAGAAAGCTTGTTGGGCACTAAGAAAGCTTTGTTGTAGAGCATCAACAGAAAATCCGGGGAAGGGCCAGCTGAGTATAAGACTGTATCATCTACATATAAATGGATGAGAGCGCTTCCTACTACCCGAGCTATGTTGTTCATGTAAATTAAGAAGAGCGTGGGACCTAGGATCGAGCATTGGGATGCTCCCTTGGTGACAGGCAGTGGCTGAGACAGCATATTTTCTGACTTTATACACTGCACTCTTTGAGAGAAGTAGTTAGCAAACCAGACCAAAGACCCCTCATAGACAACGAGCGATGGAGAGAAACCAGAATCACTGCCCGGCCATCCCGAGTTCATCGGGCCAGTCAATTTCTCATTACTGCAGGATTTTTGAGCATGTCAAATTCGTGGTGGTAAATGCACATTGAAACATATTGCAAATGGACAGCCGTGCGCCTGGTGATTGGAACAGGTTACCAGGAGCACATTTTTAAAATTGTTTTTATTGCCTTTAGGGGGGGTGCAAGGGGTTCACGGCTGGGTACACCTCCCCACCCGTGCCCATCCAATAGGAGGGTCATTTTGGAAAAGAAAAAAAAAACGATAGCGTCCCACTTCTCTCATGTCACAATCGAGCGATGGAGAGGAACCACTATCACTGCCCGGCCAGCCTGAGTTCATTGGGCCAGTCAATTTAGCATTTCTGCAGTATTTTTGAGCGTGTCAAATGCATGATGGTAAATGCCTATTGAAACATATTGTAAATGGACAGCTGTGCACCTGGTGATTAGAATGGGTTACCCTTTTCTCAATAGGGGGTGCTGTTGGGACTTTGTAATATTTACGTTCCCAAATTAAACTGCCTCGTACTCAATTCTTGCTCGTACAATATGCATATTATTATTACTATTGGATAGAAAACACTCTCTAGTTTCTAAAACCGTTTGAATTATTTCTCTGAGTGAAACAGAACTCATTCTGCAGCACATTTCCTGTCAGGGAGTGAGATTTCAGAAATCGAGTTCCCTGTTCTGAGGCCAGTTTATAAGTCCCCATGTAAGCCATCGGGCTACATGCACTGCATACGCCTTCCTCTAAATGTCAGTAAGCGGGGAGAATTTGAATGGAGTGGATTGCGCAATCTGGGCCACTATAAATGATCATGGAACGGAAGTACCATTCTTTTCAACGGAACATCTGGCGCAAGAGGACATCACAATGGCGTCCTGCAAACGCTTTCGTTTTAGCAGTTCTATATCTCCGGTCATGTTTTTATTCGTTATAGGTGTTAAAGATATCATAAGGTAATTAATTTAAACCGACTTATATCAGTTTATTGCGATTTTCCTGGATTTCTTTGTGACGCGCTTTCACTAGTTGGACACCTCTCCAGTGGGTGGCTATCGTTAGCTGCTATTTCTCAATGAGAAGAGGACATCTTTCAACCAAAAGACGATTGTTCTGGAGAAAGGACACCTTGCCCAAGATTCTGATGGAAGCTCGGCAAATAGTAAGCAATCTTTGTTGTTAATTCGTATTTATGTTGACAAATCTCAAATAATAGTTCCGCCATGAATTTCGGGGGCGGTCTCGCTTTATGCGTAGTAACATTAATTTAAAAAATGTAACACAGCGATTGCATTAAGAACTAATTTGTCTTTCATTTGCTGTCCAACTTGTATTTTTTAGTCAAGTTTATGAATAGTTTTCGATTAGAATGGGTGCCTCTCCAAGATGGCGCCGGACAGATTGCTTGAAGTTTTGGCCACTTATTACATTGTATAACCACGAATTGTGCAGCTAAATATGCACATTTTCGAACAAACTCTATATGCATTGTGTAATATGATGTTATAGGACTGTCATCTGAAGAATTCTGAGAAGGTTAGTGAAAAAATTAATATATTTTGGTGGTTTATACGTTATCGCTATTTTTGACTTGAATCACTGCTGTTGTGATGTTTGCTATTGTGGTAAGCTAATATAACGCTATATTGTGTTTTCGTTGTAAAACACTTAGAAAATCTGAAATATTGGCTGGATTCACAAGATCTGTGTCTTTCATTTGCTGTACGCTGTGTATTTTTAAGAAATGTTTTATGATGAGTAATTAGGTAATACACGATGGTCTCTGTAGTTATTCCAGTTGCTTTGGTGAGAGTTGTGATGGTGGCTGCAATGGTAAACTATGATTTATACCTGAAATATGCACATTTTTCTAACAAAACATATGCTATACAATAAATATGTTATCAGACTGTCATCTGAGGAAGTTGTTTCTTGGTTAGTGGCTATTTATATCTTTATTTGGTCGAAATTGTGATAGCTACCTATGCAGGAAATAAATGGTGGACAAATAAAGTTGTGTCTTTTGCTATCGTGGTTAGCTTATAGATTTAGATATTGTGTCTTCCCTGTAAAACATTTTAAAAATCAGAAATGATGGCTGGATTCACAAGATGTGTATCTTTCATCTGGTGTCTTGGACTTGTGATTTAATGATATTTAGATGCTACTATTTACTTGTGACGCTATGCTAGGCTATGCTAGTCAGCTTTTTTACTGGTGGGGGTGCTCCCGGACCCGGGATTGGGAGGAAGTCGAAGTTAACATAGTGCTATATATCATTTGGGCAGTATAAATGCCATTTTGACATGGTTCACTGACTTTTGGGTTTGGAACCCGACTTCCTATGATCGTACATGGCAATTGGACATAACATCCTGATTTGGCACTTTCAATACTTTCATATTGCATTTGGACATTTCTTATGGCATTTGGCAATGGTTCACTGATTTTTGACTTGGACATTTGACTTCCTATGAAATCATATTGCAAATGGACAAAACATGTGCCAAATGGACAAGTAAAAAAATATGACAAAATATGACAAAAGTATGTTCTTATACATGTATAATTGACAAAAAATCTAAAGAATTTCGAAAAACGGTCCAGAAAACAGATACGTTTTTGATTATGTTTTTAATTTTCAAAATTTGACCCTTGGGTCTTGACTTGATGTGCATTTACAATATGCAAATTTACTGTGGAGCGCGCTCGCCATCTATTGGATTTTTGCTGTGTGACACTTGGCATTTGCCATATGACATTTGCCATAAGCTTTGAATGAAATGCCATCCATTTGAGTGGTATTGGACATCGTGTATATGTTTCGTACGGTGCCAATAAGTTCCCATTGATTTTTGTCCATTTCAGGGGAGTATTCCCTTATATTCACACAAGAAGATGCCAAAAAGATTATATGCCCTACCTCCAACACGGACAACCCATTTCCGCACTCGACTGTCGAACTTAAAATCCAACTCCAGAGACTCCGAGAGAAAGAAACTTGTTTGTTCCTGCATGGCATCACTCTTAGCGAGTATTGGCACAACAAGCGCATTCCAAGAGGAGAATACAGAAGGAGCCAACAATAGGGAAAAACGACAAAACTTTCATTCAGAAATGGGGTTAAATCCTCAACAAATGTTCTTTAGATTTAATGCTATTAATCGTTGAACATGTGTTGAAGGAAGTAAAAGAAGTTGAAGTTAAGACTAGCGAACATTAGGCTATAATGAAGGAGATTCTAGGCCCAAATTTAACCTCTCTAGGATATGTGGGACGGTAGCGTCACACTTGGCAAAAATCCAGAAAAATTGTAGCGCGCCAAATTCAAATATATTTCTATAAAAATCTATCTTTCATGAAATCACACATGAAAGACACCAAATTAACCTTTTCTCAATAGGGGTTGCTGTTTTGACTTTGTAAAAATTCGTTCCCAAATTAAACTGCCTCGTACTCAATTCTTGCTCGTACAATATGCATATTTTTATTACTATTGGATAGAAAACACTCTCTAGTTTCTAAAACCGTTTGAATTATATCTGTGAGTCAAACAGAACTCATTTGGCACAAACGTCCTGACCAGGAAGTGGAAAGTCTGAAATCGAGGCTCTGTTCTTCTTCCTGCCTATACATGGACATGATACGTATTAGTATACGTGCACGTCATACACCTTCCCCTGGATGTCAAGAGGCGGTGAGAGAAGAAATGTAGTGTTTATCTTGGTCTGAAGTGGAATACAAGCTCTTTGTATGACGTGTCCGCCCATTTCCTGTTTTCTGGAGAGCGCGAAAGGGGACTTGGATTTGCCATCTGTTTAGCTGCCATTATAGGCGACTAATATCTCCGGCTTTGATTTTATTTGATACATGTGACCATATCATCGTAAAGTATGTTTTTTCAATATAGTTTCATCAGATGATTGAACATTTTTCGGGAGTTTTGCCGTGTTCCGTTCTCTTCCGTTTGTTGACATGGAGAGCTTCGAGCCACTTGGCTAGTGCGCTTGCTAAACCGAGAGGGAAAATGAAAATGTATTGGACTTGTTAATGTGTGAAAGTTAAATATTAAAAAAATATATATTTTGATTTTCGCGCCATGCACTTGAGCTGGCTGTTGTCATAAGTGTACCGACGTCGGGCTTGCAGCCATAAGAAGTTAACTAACCTCCAACCGAGCTTCAATGCCATACAACACTCCTTCCGTGGCCTCCAACTCCTCTTAAACGCTAGTAAAACCAAATGCATGCTTTTCAACCGTTCGCTGCCTGCACCTACCCGCAAGACTAGCATCTGTACCCTGGACGGTTCTGACCTAGAATATGTGGACAACTACAAATACCTAGGTGCCTGTTTAGACTGTAAACTCTCCTTCCAGACTCAAATTAAACATCTCTAATCCAAATTTAAATCTAGAATCGGCTTTCTATTTCGCAACAAAGCCTCCTTCACTCACGCTGCAAAACTTATCCTAGTAAAACTGACAATCCTACCGATCCTCGACTTCGGCGATGTCATCTACAAAATAGCTTCCAAAACTCTACTCAGCAAACTGGATGCAGTCTATCACAGTGCCATCCCTTTTGTTACCAAAGCCCCTTATAACCACCCACCACTGCGACCTGTATGCTCTAGTCGGCTGGCCCTCGCTACATATTTGTCGCCAGACCCACTGGCTCCAGGTCATCTATAAGTCTATAGGTCATCTATAAGCTCTGCCTTATCTCAGCTCACTGGTCACGATAACAACACCCACCCGCAGCACGTGCTCCAGCAGGTATATCTCACTGGTCATCCCCAAAGCCAACACCTACTTTGGCCGCCTTTCCTTCCAGTTCTCTGCTGCCAGTGACTGGAACGAATTGCAAAAATCACTGAAGCTGGAGACTTATATTTTCCTCACTAACTTTAAATATCAGCTATCTGAGCAGCTAACCGATCGCAGCAGCTGTACATAATCCATTTGTAAATAACCCACCCAATCTACCTACCTCATCCCCATACTGTTTTCATTTACTTTCTGCTCTTTTGCACACCAGTATCTCTACTTGCACATCATCATCTGCTCATGTATCACTCCAGTGTTAATCTGCTAAATTGTAATAACTTCGCTACCATGGCCTATTACCACCTCACGCTATTTGCACACACTGTATATAGATTTTTTTTTCTATTGTGCTATTGAATGTACGCTTGTTTATTCCATGTGTAACTCTGTGTTGAAAAACTCACAAAAGCTCTGACGAAGGTCGTGAGGCTGATATGTATGCTCATTAAAGATTAATGATACTATCAAGAGCAGTGTGCGGTTTCCTTTTTCCTTCATCTTGTTCAACTTTTACCATGCAACTGCAATAAAGATTGCTCAGATGTGCGAGTGCCTTTTGAATTTTGAAGAACAAGAACGACAAAAATTGTATAAAACCAACAAAAAATTGGGTTGGGGCATTATACTACCACTGAAAAGGGCACTTTGGAGACTGAAAGGGCAAAGGGGCATGTGCTCTGCACAGGTAGAGCCATATCTGTTCACGTGCCTGTCAGCTAACAGCTCATTCCTATTGCTACATTTTCCCAGCCTCCTGGATTCCGGGCAACATCCACATGTTTTTGCACATTAGTCATCAGTCATTAGTCAAAGTAGTCATCAATTACTAAAGGTATTAGTCCCCCAGGCATCTGTGAATGGTTTGTTTCCATTAGCACCTATCAATGACTGATTAACCTCTTTCATTATGCTGGTGTTATAACACAGGAATGGTTTTTGCTCTGTGCAACATGGTCGTATATTTAGTTTGCATGTTATAGAATCAAAGGCCCTTGAGCACTCTAGATTCCTATAGTAATAAGGGTGAGAAAGCCGAGTACTGTAAGATGTACAATAACAGGGCTATTTCACACGACATGGTTCAAAGCCAAGATCTTTCAATTAGGTCATAAACCTACCGTAAGATGTGGTTGTGGTTGGAAGCAGGTGTTGGTACATAACCACTGTCTGTACGTCTGTCTGTCTATACATTGAACTGCCTGTCTGTCTGTAATTTGCTAAATTGTACTTACTTGATACCATGGCCTATTTATTGCCTTACCACCTCACTCCATTTGCACACACTGTATATAGACTTTATTGTTTTTTCTATTGTGTTATTGACTGTACGCTTGTTTATTCCATGTGTAACTCTGTATTGTTGTTTGTGTCGCACTGCTTTTCTTTATCTTGGCCAGGTCACAGTTGGAAGTGAGAACTTGTTCTCAACTAGCCTACCTGGTTAAATAAAGGTAAATAAATAAAAAGAAATATATTTCTCTCAGTCTAAACACATTTCTTTCATTTACAGATCAACAGACTATGGCTCCACCTATGAGAGGATGAATGACAAAGTGGGATCTAAGACGGTGCTGAGTTACCTGTATGTCTGTCCATCCAACAAGAGAAAGGTAAGACAAACTTCAAAAGAGTGATCTTCAATAGCACAGTAATGACTAAGAGTTAGAAGGACTTAATTACATTTAGTTGAGTTAAGTGGAACTGAATTGTTCATTGTCCATTCTCTGCTGCCGCTGTTTGTTCTTTCTGATCAAATCAAATGTTAAGGTTAGACGGTAGACTCAAATAAATATGGTTTGAATAAATATTTTCTTTCAAGCTTTTAAATGTTTTTGTAGTTCGTGAAATAACCAAAGTGTAATGACCATATTTAGCTTACATTGCCTTATACTGGCAGTTTGCCTGGACTTAGAAAATCAATTCAAGATTGTTACCAAGCAACACTTACTCACACTGTAGTTATAGCCTCAGAACATTTACCACGACACAACACAGAGACCACTGTCACGATCGCGTTGACATGAACGAGAGGACCAAGGCGCAACATGATTTGAATACATCTTCTTTTAATAACAACGACGAAGATGAACACGACACACTTATACAACACTAACGAAAACAACAAACGATCGTGAAAACTTCAAACGTAAGTGCACACACAAACTACTTACGTCGAACTATACATATACACAAACAATGACCCACAAACAGCTAAAGCCTATGGCAGCCTTAAATATGGCTCCCAATTAGAGACAACCGAAATCAGCTGTCTCTAATTGAGAACCCATTCCGGCCACCATAGACTTTCCTAGAACTACACCCAACATAGACACAGCTAGACACATACACTCAACACAAAACCATAAACTACAACAAACACCCCCTCTACCATATAATACCCCCAAAATACACACATACCCCATGTCACACCCTGACCTAACTAAAATAATAAATAAAACAAATAATACTAAGGCCAGGGCGTGACAACCACAAAGACCCGTTAGAAAGACAAAACGTATTCAAGAAAGAATCTTGTTGGTTTGTAGATAAATGCTGAAGCATAACTTATTATAAAAAGTAAGAGCATCTTCTCTGAGCAAAGTTTCATTTTACTTTGGGAAGCAGACTATCTATTCCACATTATAACACAGGTGTCTCAGTCTCCGCTGAAACCTTTATACGGGTCATGTTAAGGTCCCTCACTAGCAAACCGTCCATGAATAAACTTTTCTCTGTTGGTAATGTGAAGAGAAAAGGGACCCAGCTGGCTTCCTGGGCCTCCTGAAGAGAGTCAAATCAGTCCATAGATCTCTAGTGTTGACCCTGAAAATCCCTCCAGGGAAAGAGAGGGCTTGTGGGATACCGAGCTGATGGACTTAACCCGCGCCAGCCTTGGACTCAGTAATACCTAGGTCTGACCCTGTGACTATTTTCCCACTGCCCGGCCGGACTCAGCGATAGAGCCTATAGTCTAGTTGAAGGTAGAGTATGCCCACCAAGCACATTTCCCAGCTAAAGGGATATAGGCTAACCAGTCCAAAGACACACAAGATACGTGGACAGGCAGCAGATTTGCTGCCAAGGGCCTTATCATCTCCTTTTTATGGTGATAGACTGAGGATCTTGGAGTTTTCTTCACCCAAGTTTGGGAATTACGTTGTAGTAGAAGCTGGCAACAAGATCCTATCATGTCCAGATGCCCACTATTGACCTCTGGCTTCCACCGATCCACAAGGCTCCTCACTTTATCTCTTATCTCATTAATCGATGGATGAACCCAACTCTCTACTGGATAAGATGGGCCATTTTCTCCTCATTGCATTCCAGTGGCCAAGCATAACATATGGGTGTATAGCATGAAAAACACTAAGTGGATTATCTCTATATCTGTTGAGATGAGGCAGTAATGACCTTTAAATCGTTGCGACAATATATTTGTGTATTTAATGCCTCAAGGGTGATTTTTTTCTCCCACGGGAATATAGCATGACAATTGTTTTTCTCACGACAAGATTCTGTTAAGGTCATCGACTATATTCTCCCATGATGTCTAAAGGAACAAATCCAGAGGCTTGACCTTTCTAAGAGCAGATAATAGATTTGAATGATGGTGCTGACATTTATCTTCAAGCTTTTAAAGACAACACGCATCATGAATTGTCCTTATGCATGTTCAGCCTTATTCCGAGGTCTTCTGCACGGTTTGACTCACAACCACTGCTAATGATGAAGAGTATCATTCTAGACATATACATATAATTAATAGACATAGAATGAATAGACATTATATTTCTATGGTTGTAACTAGATTGATGTCCCAATTCATTGGAATTTAGCCTTTTTTATACCTCACAGATAGGCCACAATTGATCTGTGTTTGACAAGATTAATCTGCCGGGAGAAGTCCTCTCCTCCTCTCCTCCCCTTTGTTTGCGGTCATCAGATGGCTCGAGCACCATCCAACAGCAGGCTGCAGCCCCTCAGACAACACAGCAATGGCTATGGCACTCCTCTCTTGGCGATTAGCTCGGTTGCTGGACTCTCAGCAACTAGCTGAACATCAGCAGATAACATGCAGAGGTTATCCCTCCAACCTGTATTGATCTAAGCTTTGTTACCAGCCTCACTCCTCTTTGTTCGCGGGAGACGCATTGGTGATCAATTGCCAAGTGGATGCGGCTCAAAATCTTAATTACCCGGCGATGCGATGGTATATTTGATGATGTAAAAGTTATTGACGATGCTGTGGGCTGTTACGTAAACTCCCATTCTGGAACTTAGTGTCTGTTAAAACTGATTCAGGAACAGATGGACATGGCCAATATCCATATGAGCCACATAAACAATCTCTGAAAGGAATTTCATTAAATCTACAGAGAGATGGGTTACGAGAAGGCTTTTGGTCCGGTTATGGTATTTGTTCAATACATTTTTCTACATTTTGTAAGATAAATCATGTTTGAACAGGGTTTATTCTTAAATATGTCACATGGCAAATAATATTTACAGTGCAGGAAATTAAATCAGGCTGGTTAAACATTTATCGTCTTTTGCAGTTAATACATTTCCAGACTTCTCAATTCCTTTTACTCTCAACATACAAAGTGTAATATTACACCTACCAATATATGCAGCAGTGATATAGGGGATATACAGAGTACAGCTGTACCCACAGCTATACAACAAGCCCTCAATAGAGATAGGTCTTAATATGAAGTGTATTACAGTAAATATAAAGGAAGCCTCATTGAAAAGCACTCGCCTAAATTATTATTAGAGAGCTGAGAAATGTTCAGTGTCTCCCTGTTCAGTGGTGAAGAAACACTGATCCACCCAGACCCTTCAAGGACTTCTAGCCTTTGTACTGAGACAGAGAGAAAGGTTCTGACAGAAGATTAAAAAATGCAAGGTGAAATGCAATTTCCACTCATAATAAATGCTGTCGATTAAGGCAATATTATGAAAAATGATTAGACCTGACATTAGAAACTATTTAATTTCATGTGACAAGGCCCTAAGACACTGGGATAAATAGACGGGACCCTTCGCAGTCCCTCGTCCCTCAGTGAGGACAATGAATGGCAAAATTCGAAGGTCGGCGAACAACAATAAATTGAAGGAACATTTAAAAAAAATAATAATAATAAATAAATGGCACAGAGTCCGCAGTCTGTTTTTTAACTTTAATGAAAAGCAATTTATCTAAATCACCACCAGGGAGATTCCTAGTTAAAACGGGGGAAAGAGGTGTGGGAGGATTCCTAGTTTAGCTGGGGAAAGAGGGTGTTATTTTTGTCAGTGACAAATGCACTGCTATTTTTCCCAATTCAAATCTGTTGCAGGGAAAGAAAACACAGCAGTTTGGACTGTGACACTATCCAAGTCACGCTTTCCCTTCTCCCTTTTCTGTCTGAGTTTAGTAGTTAATTATCATTAAAGCCAGGTGTCAGGTTAATGTCTTATTGCTTTACATCACAAAGAGAAAGCATATTTGAGCTATGCATGTCTTACTAATCAATATATCTATGGATTACTTTGAGAGAAAATATCCATGGTTCTATATATGGGAAATGCTTTTCAGGGATATTTCTGTGTTTTGAAAGTAATGAACTGTAATGCAAATGTATGCATTACTTCCCCCCCACAGATAAATCATATTATACCAAGATATAGATACTAAACCAATAAGGTCAGATTTTGTTACAATGTAGTTTTTCATATTATATATCATACAGGCTTCCAAACAAAGGGCTTTTGTCACGGATCCCAACGGATCCGTCATTACGCACACCTGATCCCTATTCCCATTTGATTAGTAATTGTATAAGTTTACCCTTTGTTCACCATTGTCTTTGCCGGTTTTTGTTACAATGTCCATTGGTGCGTGCGAGTACCTGTGCTGTGTGTTTTGGGCTTTCGTGCCCTTGTGGTGTGCGCAGAGGATTACGGGTCTCGTCCCGTGTGTTAATCATTGTGCGCGTGTGTTATTAAATCAAGGTACTCCTCGCTCTTTTTGTTTGGGTTTCAACCCTGTGTTTTGTACAGTGTTTGTTTGGTCTTCGTCCTCGTTTACACGGCACACCGTAATTTGGGCTTAATTAAAAAACCCTATTACACATTCCTGCGTCTGTCTCCCGAATCATTCATGCCAACGTGACAGCTTTATCAGACTCTTAGGTTTGATACTATGAACATCTACTCTAATTTACAGAATTATACTCAATATGTACTGTACATTTGTGATCCTATTATGATTTTAGTTTTACAGATCTTGCTCTGTCGTTCCTTTCTCAAGAGGCTCATTTCTAACAAATATGCAAGAACACATTTACATTTTCACTGCATTCATGACAAAATGAAAGTAGAGGCTGTATTATTCCTAGCATGGAAATAGAATTCCTCCTGCTGTGGTAACATTGAGCATTCCACAAAGACATGATTCTTAATTGCACAAATATTTGTTCTTTCTTATCACAGATTTAGATATTGTTCAAAACAAATTGCATTGCCTCGACTTATAGTCGTGCTTGGTAAACGGCAAGTTGTGGAGTTCTCTCTGGCTACACAGGTGTGTTACAGAATACCATAGCATAACAGGATATTGATCAACAGTATACTCTTAAAACTTAGCATATTCTTTACCATAGCAACTTATTGTTGTAGTTGTGTTGTGGCCCCTCGTGGTTGACTTATAGATCCACAGAGGTATTCTGAACCACCTCTATCTCATTAAAGGGAATATATCTGGAGAGGGGTGACTGGAAGCCAAAGTGCACCAAAGAACAGACCTGTGAGTGCACTGGAAGAGGCCAAAAAACCATGGCAACAGAGCGCGAGAGGCACATTTGTAAAATGAAGTTTAAAACAAAGTGAAGTTGTTAGCGCTAGTAACAGCATGTTCCATACCAACCACTAGACCTGGAGTGCTGACATGGCTAGGCCCTTCGATCTCTCTCTTTCTCTCCTGTCTCTTTCTCTCCTCTCTCTCTCTCTCTCTCTCTCTCTCTCAATCTTCCCCTCACTCTCTACTCTTAACTTCTGTCTCATTCTTTCTCTATCCCTCTCCATCTCCTCCCTCCCTCGCTCACCCTCACCCCCATCTCCCTCTCTTCCAGATAATGGTGCTGACAGACCCTGAGTTTGAGAGCAGTGTGCTCATCAGCTCGGATGAAGGAGCGAGCTATCAGAAATACCGCCTCAGCTTCTACATCCTAAGCCTTCTGTTCCATCCAACACAGGAGGATTGGGCTCTAGCCTACAGCCACGACCAGAAGGTGAGCTCCATGTCGTTTTTTCACCACAGTTGGTTGTTTGATACAGTAGGCTTTGGATTTTGAACTGTGTTGCACAGTTGGATAAAGCTCCAAGCTGGTGATGTTTAATTGGATATTCTTCTGCCGTGATTTAATGATTTATTTACCTTCTTGAAGTTTTGATTATAATATCGATTATTGTTATCCATTTGATGATACTTTAGTTAGACGTTACCTTATTTAATTACCATGGCAACTTAGTTAGATGCAATGAACACGTTTGTGTTGTAACTACTATAGAACATTCTAATATTCATTAGAAGATGTCAGCACTATTGGCCTGCAAACCACATACAGTGACAATGCAGTCCTTTACACCAGTGCTTTCATCTGTAACCTTCCCTGTACAGTGCTCTCATGTTGAGGAGAGCTCTGTACCCCCAATTCACACACAGGTCACACCCCATATAACCCCCTGTGAAGAAGTACCATTATGGCCAATGAGTCTTCCCTGGCTACCAAGATGGCTATCACACAGGGGAGTCTGGTTGAGGTGGAGGAGGGAGAAGACTGAAACCTGGGTTGCTAACTGACCCCAATATCAGTCCTAAAAATGAAACCTGGACCGATCCAAAGGTTGTAATTTGCTAAGCTTTCGGTCTGTGATGGCCTTCGTTTTAGAATGTGGACTATACGAGTTTGTAACAGAACCTTTAGGGCTGTTTAATTTACACTATAAATGTTGATGATATTTTGTTTGCATTAAAAGGATGGGCCTTTGTGGACATGGAACACTCCCAGAAGACATACCTTTGTGGACATTTACTTTTTTATATTCAAACAGCTCTGTCACAGGATTTGGCAGATCAACTTACGATTTGTCTTCAGTCTTTTTGTTTTCAACGCAGGTCAATCTTTATCTCTTTTTACTCAATGTCTGGAGTAAACTGTTCTATTTCGAGTCCTAGAACTCTGGATGACCTCTCTTGACTCTTATCTCAGAATGTGTGGGCAGTGTAAAGACATGATTACTATTGATGTAGCTGTTCCTCTCTCTCTCTCTCTCTGACGAAGGGCGCTACAATTAGAGTGTCTGTGACACGTGTCAAAAAAGTATGAGGGTGGAAAGCACTTAAACAACTCAACATAATACAGAACTTCTTTTCTTCTTGTTCCTCTGGGGCTTTTCAACTGTTCAAGTCTCCTAATTGACTTCCGTATTCGAGCTGCTTGTCTTATACATCTTTTGACAAGAGCTGTCATGCTAGACAACGTCAGGCCCAAGTTTTTTTGTGCAGTTCAGTTATTCATGGAACACCCTACCTGCCGTTATATTCAAAGTGAGAAAGGAAAGATTACATTTTTCTGAATGTTTTTATAGTCAGATGTTTTGGGTTGGGGGGGGGGTTGGGAAGCTAGTGGTGGAAGTCTCAAGGGAGAAGTGAAGACTAACCTTTTAAAAAACTCAAGTCCCCTCGATTGAAGTTATTTTCCATTCTTAACATATTGCATGTCGGCTCACACACCTCGTTGGACCTGCGAGACAAGGCCTTGGGTCCCTAATGGATTGTGTAAAGGATATGTTCATCAAAACGTTAACTTTGTGGGACCGTTGAGTTCAAGTATTCAGTACACATTGCAATTACTCTGGTCACCTGGGGATATGTGGTTTTGGTTTCATTATGTAGTTAGAAGTGTTAATGAGAGCAGATAATTTACCTCAGAAAAAGCTGCTAGTGTAGATAAAATGACATTTGCACAGACAGACATAAAACATTGATTGTGAAAAAAAGATTCCGTTTATGTCCATTTATCTATTGCCAGTCTATGACGAAGCCTAACAATATCTAGCATGTTTAAAGATAAACTTCTTGTTAATCCATCCGCTGTGTCAGATTTAAAAAAGGCTTTACGGCAAAAGCAAACCATACTATTATCTGAGGATAGCACCCTATCAAACAAACACATACAATCATATTTCATCCCGCCAGGCGCGACAAGAAACTCAGAAATAATGATATAATTCATGCCTTACCTTTGAAGATCTTCTTTTGTTGGCACTCCAATATGTCCCATAAACATCATAAATGGTCTTTTTGTTCGATTAATTCCGTCGTTATATCTCCAAAATGTCCATTTATTTGGCGCGTTTGATCCAGAAAAACAACGGTTCCAACTCTCACAACATGACTACATAATTGTAAGGGCTGTTGTCCTCCTCTTCCTCAGATGAGGAGAGGAGAGGAGAGAAGGATCAGTGGACCAATACGCAGCATTAGGGAAATAAGCCATCTCTTTATTTTGAAACGATGGCAACACGAAAACAAACACTTACAAAACAAGAAAACGACGTAGACGAAACCTGAACATGAATTTAACTAACTAAACGTAGAACTCACGGACAGGAAACAGACTACATCAAAACGAACGAACAGCCAAACAGTCCCGTATGGTACATACATCGACGACACAGGAGACAATCACCCACAAACAAACAGTGAGAACACCCTACCTAAATATGACTCTCAATTAGAGGAAAACGCAAAACACCTGCCTCTAATTAAGAGCCATACCAGGCAACCCAAAACCAACATAGAAACAGAAAACATAGACTGCCCACCCAAAACACACGCCCTGACCATAAACACATACAAAAAACAACAGAAAACAGGTCAGGAACGTTACAGAACCCCCCCCCTCAAGGTGCGAACGCCGGGCGCACCAGCACAAAGTCCAGGGGAGGGTCTGGGTGGGCAGTTGACCACGGTGGTGGCTCAGGCTCCGGACGCTGTCCCCACACCACCATAGTCACTCCCCGCTTCTGTCTACCCCTCCCAATGACCACCCTCCAACTAAAACCCCCTAAATGAACGGCCAGCACTGGGAGAAGGGGCAGCACCGGGACAAGGGGCAGCACCGGGACAAGGGGCAGCACCGGGACAAGGGGCAGCACCGGGACAAGGGGCAGCACCGGGACAAGGGGCAGCACCGGGACAAGGGGCAGCACCGGGACAAGGGGCAGCACCGGGACAAGGGGCAGCACCGGGGCAAGGGGCAGCACCGGGGCAAGGGGCAGCACCGGGGCAAGGGGCAGCACCGGGGCAAGGGGCAGCACCGGGACAAGGGGCAGCACCGGGACAAGGGGCAGCACCGGGACAAGGGGCAGCACCGGGACAAGGGGCAGGTCCCGGCTGAGATACTCTGGCAGATCCTGGCTGAGGGACTCTGGCAGATCCTGGCGGAGGGACTCTGGCAGATCCTGGCTGAGGGACTCTGGCAGGTCCTGGCTGAGGGACTCTGGCAGGTCCTGGCTGAGGGACTCTGGCAGGTCCTGGCTGAGGGACTCTGGCAGGTCCTGGCTGAGGGACTCTGGCAGGTCCTGGCTGAGGGACTCTGGCAGGTCCTGGCTGAGGAACTCTGGCAGGTCCTGGCTGGACGGCTCTGGCAGGTCCTGGCTGGACGGCTCTGGCAGGTCCTGGCTGGACGGCTCTGGCAGGTCCTGGCTGGACGGCTCTGGCAGGTCCTGGCTGGACGGCTCTGGCAGGTCCTGGCTGGACGGCTCTGGCAGGTCCTGGCTGGACGGCTCTGGCAGGTCCTGGCTGGACGGCTCTGTAGGGAGGAGACGGAGAGACAGCCTGGTGCGTGGTATAGGCACTGGCTGCGCTGGAGAGGAGGAAACAGCTGGAGAGAGAACCCGGAGAGACAGCCTGGTACGGGGGGCTGCCACCCGAGGACTGGTACATGGAGGTGGCACCGGGTATACCGGACCGCGACGGAGGACACGTGCTCTTGAGCACCGAGCCTGCCCAACCTTACCAGGTTGAATGGTGCCCGTAGCCCTGCCAGTGCGGCGAGGTGGAATAGCCCGCACTGGGCTATGCTGGCGAACCGGGGACACCATTCGTAAGGCTGGTGCCATGTATGCCGGCCCGAGGAGACGCACTGGTGGCCAGATGCGTTGGGCCGGCTTCATGACATCCAGCTCGATGCCCAACTTAGCCCTCCCAGTGCGGCAAGGTGGAATAGCCCGCACTGGGCTAAGCACGCGTACTGGGGACACCGTGCGCTTTACCGCATAACACGGTGTCTTACCAGTACGACGCCTTCTACCTCCACGGTAAGCACGGGGAGTTGGCTCAGGTATCCTACCCGGCTTTGCCACACTCCTCGTGTGCCCCCCCCCAAGAAATTTTTGGGTCTGACTCACGGGCTCCCAACCGCGTCGCCGCGCTGCCTCCTCATACCAGCGCCTCTCTGCCTTCGCTGCCTCCAACTCCGCCTTGGGACGGCGATATTCCCCTGGCTGAGCCCAGGGTCCTCTACCGTCCAGGATCTCCTCCCAAGTCCAGGAGTCCTTGTTGCTCTGTTGAGCTCTCCCTTGCCGCTTGGTCCTAGTTTGGTGGGTGATTCTGTAAGGGCTGTTGTCCTCCTCTTCCTCAGATGAGGAGAGGAGAGAAGGATCAGTGGACCAATACGCAGCATTAGGGAAATAAGCCATCTCTTTATTTTGAAACGATGGCAACACGAAAACAAACACTTACAAAATTACAAAACAAGAAAACGACGTAGACGAAACCTGAACATGAATTTAACTAACTAAACGTAGAACTCACGGACAGGAAACAGACTACATCAAAACGAACGAACAGCCAAACAGTCCCGTATGCTACATACATCGACGACACAGGAGACAATCACCCACAAACAAACAGTGAGAACACCCTACCTAAATATGACTCTCAATTAGAGGAAAACGCAAAACACCTGCCTCTAATTAAGAGCCATACCAGGCAACCCAAAACCAACATAGAAACAGAAAACATAGACTGCCCACCCAAAACACACGCCCTGACCATAAACACATACAAAAAACAACAGAAAACAGGTCAGGAACGTTACAATAATATCTAATAAGTTAACTGTAATCTTTGTTCAAACATTTCAAACAACTTTCCTAATACAACTTTAGGTATTTTTTTTAACGAAAATAATCGATAAAATTGAAAACGGGATAAACTGCGTTCAATAGCGGATAAAAACAAAGTGGAGCGAGCTTTCAGGTCACGCGCCCCAACCACAACAGTACACTTCATTCGACCCTCGTTCTGAACTGCCATACTTCTTCATTTCTCAAAGGAAAAATATCAACCAATTTCTAAAGACTGTTGACATCCAGTGGAAGCGATAGGAACTGCAAGCAAGTGCCTTAGAAATCTAGATCCCCATAGAAGTCTCATTGAAAAGAGTGACCTCAAAAAAAAAGTCCTGGTTGGTTTGTCCTCGGGGTTTCGCCTGCCAAATAAGTTGTGTTATACTCACAGACATCATTCAAACAGTTTTAGAAACTTCAGAGTGTTTTCTATCCAAATCTACTAATAATATGCATATCCTAGCTTCTGGGCCTGAGTATCAGGCAGTTTACTTTGGGTAAGCTTTTCATCCGGAAGTGAAAATACCGCCCCCTAGCCTAGAGAGGTTAAACCTATGTATAACACTTGTATCTTTCATCAATGTTTATGATGAGTATTTCTGTGATTTGATTTGGCTCTCTGCAATTTCAATGTTATTTGAGACAATGCATTGCTGAACATTTTTTTGGACATAAAGTGGGAATTTATTGAACAAAACGAAAATGTGTTGTGTAACATGAAGTCCTGGGAGTGCCACCAGATGAAGATCATCATAGGCTAGTGATTAATTTAATGATACCCTTATTCAGGTTTCTGGTGTTCAAATCATTTAGTTTTGTGTATGTCAAGAGGAGAACCCCAGGTGGCTGACATAACTTTGTTTTTCCCAAATAATGTTCCAGTCAGCCCCCTGTAGTCTCCCAGTCAGACTCACAATGTCAGATGAAGAACGTCAGTCTATCGCATTCGGTACAACAACCAAATCATGCTGCTCTTAGATAGTTGACATGTTGGAGATGTATTTATTCACACTTCATTTCAAGCTTTGAAAAAAGTGAGCAAAAAACTTTCCACTTCAGATGTATCAACAGAAACAAGTCACATTTCTTCACACGGTCAAACGAGTTCACAGTATCCAACGTTCCAAGATAAAAAAGAATAATAACAAATGAATTTGGATCACCTGCATACACCATTTGCAGCCTAGTCACCCGGCACCACAATTACATTGCAGGCAACCCAACACAACGCCTAAGCCCCATTTGAAGCGAACGTCAACACTCATTATGTGGTTATTTGTAATTCCTACCACTGGGGGAAACAATCAGTATAGCCAGACAGCGCCGCTAGAATAAAGCGTTAGTGTATCTCAGGTTTATTTGTGACTTCTCCAGTCTCTGACTCACTTGCCCTCCAGTACATATGGGGATTTGATTGGCCCCTTGTCTGCATTAGGTTTGTTGCATCTTACAGATAGCAGGATTAGTGTCATTAGTCAAGTGTGGGAAGGATGGCTTAAAGCCCAAAAGATTATAATACAATAGACTATAACTTAATGATGTTGTGGAGTGGCTTCTTCCTGCTGAGGGTAAAGCCGGAGAATGTGTTGTGTAGGGGAGTCTTCCTGCTCAGGATAAAGCTGGACAAGGTGTTGTGGAGGGGGGTTTTGCTGCTCAGGATAAAGCTGGAGAAGGTGTTTTGCAGGGTGGTCTTCCTGCTGAGGATAAAGCCGGAGAAGGGGTTGTGGAGTGGGGGTCTTCCTGCCGAGGGTAAATCTGGAGAAGGTGTTGTGGAGGGGGGTCTTCCTGCTGAGGATAAAGCCGGAGAAGGGGTTGTGGAGTGGGGGTCTTCCTGCCGAGGGTAAATCTGGAGAAGGTGTTGTGGAGGGGGGTCTTCCTGCTGAGGATAAAGCCGGAGAAGGGGTTGTGGAGTGGGGGTCTTCCTGCCGAGGGTAAATCTGGAGAAGGTGTTGTGGAGTGGGGTATTCCTGGTGAGGATAAAGCTGGAGAAGGTGTTGTGGAGGGGGGTCTTCCTGGTGAGGATAAAGCTGGAGAAGGTGTTGTGGAGGGGGGTCTTCCTGGTGAGGATAAAGCTGGAGAAGGTGTTGTGGAGGGGGGTATTCCTGGTGAGGATAAAGCTGGAGAAGGTGTTGTGGAGGGGGGTATTCCTGGTGAGGATAAAGCTGGAGAAGGTGTTGTGGAGGGGGGTCTTCCTGGTGAGGATAAAGCTGGAGAAGGTGTTGTGGAGGGGGGTATTCCTGGTGAGGATAAAGCTGGAGGTGTTTTTTTAGAGGATGTATACATTGTCACAATAGCAGATGGATGGAGGTGTGCTGTTAAATAGAGAAAGGAGTGAGGAGACCATGTGCCAACAACAAGGAAACAGATTATAGCGTGTGTGAGAAACACTACTTTTTGTCATTTCTAGGCCTTTCTTGCCATACACCTGTGTTCCTTTGGTGATATGGTGGTGTGACATCTTTTTGGTTTTTCATCATGTGCCGGCCTCTTTATATTGAGTTTAAAGCCCCAGTTGATGGACTGCCTCTTCAATTCATACCACAGATTGTAACCACCATGTAACCAACCATTAACCATTTCGTTATGAGTTTTCATGTGTGCTTGAGGTTATTGTCTTGCTGGAGATCCACTTGTGGCCAAGTTTCAGCCTCCAGGCAGAGGCAAACATGTTTTTTGCTAAAATGTCTTGTTACTGGGTAAAGTTCATGATGCGCTGACCTTAACAAGAACACCAGGACCAGTGGAAGACAAATATCCCCATAACGTCAAAGATCCACCATCATATTTTACAGTAAGTATGGGGTTCTTCTCTTCATATGCATCTTTCTTTAGACACCAAACCCACTACTTGTGTACATGGCCAAAGACCTTCTTTTCATCTTATCCAACAAATGTAAATGCCTAGAGATTGCTAAATGGAATTGGCACCTGAATTAGAACCCGTGCTACGGTCAGATGACATGAAAAGTTTAGCTCATTAGCCATGCACACCATATCATTTACCTTTTTTTTTTTTTTTGCATTGATCAGTATTTTTATTATTTGTTTAATACAGTCTTTTTTGATCATCTTTATCAAGGGTGTCAAATATGTTGTACCTGACTATATGTGGGTATGACATCCTTTTGTCTTTTTAGGATGGGCAGCTTCTGTATTGCATCCCAATCCCCAGTTGCAAGGCTAAGGCAGGCTACCTTCATACTGGTACTGTGTTATTGGGTATTGGGTTATGTCTTATGAGTAGCCCTCCATGCCCTTGGTGAAGACCACACGTCTTTGATATTTCAGCGGCATCATAACCTTTATGTGGGGGGGCTGTCAGTTTATTGGTATTCGTCTGTCAAGTCATGTGGGGGTGTACGGTGTGTGTGTAGAAGGATGTGTGTGTGACAGGGAGTGGGAGAGGAGATGATGAATTAAAGTTTGTTTACCTGTTTTGAAACAGGGCCTCCAGAATATTCTCACTTCTTTCTCTCAGTTTACCCTCCAAACCTCCAGTATATGAGATCTCTTTGACACTGGGTCAAAATCACTTATTTTTAATGAAACATATTGGCCCATATTACAGTGACAGTGAGGGAGAAAACACGGTTTGCATACATCCCTTCCCTGAACTTGCACTGATGGTGATCTGACACTATTACACTTCTCCCACTCCCCTCTTGTTTCTCCCTGTCCCTGCCTTTTGATTCCCCCTCTTCTCCTGCATCACAGACAGAAGTCAGAGTGTGTATCTCAGTATCTCGGCCAGGGACAAGGCTGACATTTACCTTTGCAAATAAGATCAGCTGGGTATCAGTGCAAGAGCTGCCAACCTTCCATCATTATTCTGTGGGGAAGAAGTAATAGTCGACGTGATGGATTCTGCCTCTTGCTGAACCTCGCCTCTTAACTACAGTCCAACAGCCTCGTTCTGTGGCCGGCTCCACTTTCATGTTACTAACATGAACCGCTCTGCATTTTTTTCTTGTTTATCAGTATGATAAAGTCTCCATCTGAGGGAGAGCAATAGTGAAAGGGGCGGCCATTTTGAAAACATTAGTGTTTATGGTCATTTGAAGCTGCCAGCCAGCAGTATTGGTTTCCTCATCATCTGTTAGAAATAGGGGATTATCAAAGCAGCTTCCTCTTTCAGTGGACTGCCGATCTGGACTGGAGTTGGTCTATACTGGAGTTGGTCTATACTGGAGTTGGTCTATACTGGAGTTGGTGTATACTGGAGTTGGTCTATACTGGAGTTGGTCTATACTGGAGTTGGTCTATACTGGAGTTGGTCTATACTGGACTGGAGTTGGTCTATACTGGAATTGAACTATACTGGAATTGAACTATACTGAAGTTGGACTACATAGGAGTTGGATTATACTTGTGTTGGTCTATACTGGAGTTGGTCTATACTGGAGTTGGTCTATACTGGAGTTGGACAATGCTGGAGTTGGACAATGCTGGAGTTGGACAATGCTGGAGTTGGACAATGCTGGAGTTGGACAATGCTGGAGTTGGACAATGCTGGAGTTGGACTATGCTGGAGTTGGAATATGCTGGAGTTGGACTATGCTGGAGTTGGACTATGCTGGAGTTGGACTATGCTGGAGTTGGACTATGCTGGAGTTGGACTATGCTGGAGTTGGACTATGCTGGAGTTGGACTATGCTGGAGTTGGACTATGCTGGAGTTGGTCGATACTCGAGTTGGTCGATACTCGAGTTGGTCGATACTCGAGTTGGTCGATACTCGAGTTGGTCGATACTCGAGTTGGTCGATACTCGAGTTGGTCGATACTCGAGTTGGTCGATACTCGAGTTGGTCGATACTCGAGTTGGTCGATACTCGAGTTGGTCGATACTCGAGTTGAATTATACTGGAGCTGGTCTGTACTGGAGTACAATAATGGAGTTGGACTATACTAAGGTCGGTCTATACTGGAGGACTATAATGGAGTTGAATTATACTGGGGTTGGACTACACTGGAGTTGGTCTATACTGGAGTTGGTCTATACTGGAGTTGGACTATACTGGAGATGCTCTATGCTGGAGATGGTCTATGCTGGAGATGGTCTATACTGGAGTTGGTCTATACTGGAGTTGGTCTATACTGGAGTTGGACTATACTGGAGTTGGTCTATACTGGAGTTGGTCTATACTGGAGTTGGACTATACTTTGTCGATACAGAATACTATACTTTGTCACAGTAGTGCAGGGTTGGTCTGTGCTAAAACTTCCATTCAGATACCAAATCTGGGCCATTCTGCCTCATGTACTGTAGATTTGGACAGCAAGACAAATTCAACCAGAAAAGGTGTACTCTACATTATTGATTTTACTTTTCCATAGCGTCAATTCCCGTATATCTAACCCGTAGTGGTATACTACACACCTGGGAGTAATTATCTACCTTTCCCTTGACATTAATAACCAAACACAATCAAATGCCAGGAGAATACTTTTTTATTTGCATTTTCATTCGCTCTCCGCTGCAATTCTTTTCCCACATATGTTCCACTTAGACATACATTCAGTGCCAGTTTTATTTGGATGGGAAACCTTTGATGCCCTTGAGGTTTAGAACAATCAGTATTTGTTCAATGTCGCTCGGAGATTTGCTCTTTCGGACAACATTAGTATTGTACTAATTGAAGTGTGAAATTATATGGAGTCGTCATTGCACAAATAGTGCGGAGGGAGGATCAAAGATCTATAGTTCAAAAGTGCTGCGTTCACCAGAAAAAACCTTGATGTAATTTCCCATCCACCCCACCACAGCTCTAGTCGTACCCCCTCCACTCCTCCACATATTCCCTAATTATCGTAACTTGCCCAGGAGCCTATAAATCGGGAACAGTAGTGAAACTAAGTGTCTCATCATTATGCGGTCCTCTCTCAGAGAAAATCTACCATATGTCCTGAGGAGTAGTGGCACAATATTGTTTCCGTAAGCTTTTTATGAAAAAATAATCATTAATTACGTCCTTGTGTCATTTTGTTGTCTTTGGTATAATGTGGTAAGTTGAATATCTCTACCGGTTGGCTAATGGTAATGGATGACTGAAGTTGACAGGGCCCATTTTGGGTTGTGGTATAATGCTGTTGCTGTTAGTTAATTCCCTATGTGTTAGGAAATCCTATTGGAGGTTAACTTTTACTGCCTCTGAAACCCGGATCCGGGATCCCCCCCCACCCCCCCCACACTGATTAGCATCGCTAGCATAGCGTCACATTTAAATAGTAGCATCTAAATATCATTAAATCACAAGTCCAAGACACCTAATGAAAGATACAGATCTTGTGAATCAAGTCACCATTTCAGATTTTTAAAATGTTTTACAGGGAAGACAAAATATGTAAATCTATTAGCTAACCATGTTAGCAAAAGACACCCTTTTTCTTTGTCCACCATTTTTTCTCAACACCAGTAGCTATCACCAATTCGGCTAAACTAAGATATTGATAGCCACTAACCAAGAAAAAACCTCATCAGATGACAGTCTGATAACATATTTATGGTATAGGATAGGTTTTGTTAGAAAAATGTGCATATTTCAGGTATAAATCATAGTTTGCCATTGCAGCCAGCATCACAAATCTCACCAAAGCTCCTAGAATTACTACAGACAGCAACGTGTATTACCAATTTACTCATCATAAAACATTTCTTAAAAATACACAGCACATAGCAATGGAAAGACGCAGATCTTGTGAATTCAGACAACATTTCAGATTTTCTAAGTGTTTTACGGCGAAAACACAATGAATCGTTATATTAGCATACCACATATGCAAACTTTACCAGAGCATTGATTCTAGCCAAAGAGAGCGATAACTCAACATCGCCAAAATATATTAATTTTTTCACTAACCTTCTCAGAATTCTTCAGATGACACTCCTGTAACATCATATTACACAATCCATATAGAGTTTGATCGAAAATGTGCATATTTAGCGGCACAAATCGTGCTTACACAATGGAAATAGTGTTCAACTACTCAAGCAATCTGGCCGGCGCCATTTTGAAAATACAAATATTTTTATCAAAAACTATTCATAAACTTGACTAAAAAAATACAGGTTGGACATGAAATGAAAGATGTATTAGTTATTAATGCAACCGCAGAGTTAGATTTTTAAAATTAACGTTACTGGACATACAGTGTGCGTTACAGCCAGACTAGTGACGCAATAACGGCGTCACTAATCCCCATTATTGAGTTTACATTTTTCCACATAAAAACGGAATAACATCATAAATAGCTCTTACTTTTCGACGAGCTTCCATCAGAATCTTGCCATGGTGGTTCTTTGTCCAAAAGAATCGTTGCTTGGTTGTAAAACGTTGCATTCAACTTCTGATACAGCAGCTAACACTAGCTAGCCATAGCTATTTTGCCATAACGTGTCCAAATCCTCAAGGCGCAATACTGAGGAAATTCCGAAAAATAGCAATATACTCGCATAATCTGATATAACTCGGTTTAAAATAGCTTCGTTATGATGCTTCTAACACCTATGTCTAATTAAATTACAGATGGATACATCTAACGTTTAAAATTGAGCGTTTGAAAATGGCATCCTGAGGTCCCTCTCTGCGCAATGCTCAGCGTGGAAAGGAAGGCTCCTCTCGCTCCTTGGCCTTTTATAACCTCTGAGAGCCACGCAGCAAGCCCATTCCACTTCTCATTGGTTACTGACATCCAGGGGAAGGTGGGTGCAGTTCATGTCGTTCCATAGGATATACAGAGACTTTCAAAACTGATCTGAAATCAGAGCTTCGCTCTCAGACCATCGCAGTACCTGTCATGGATTTCGCTGTAGAAAGAGTTCTGGGTCACCCACAGACAAAATTCCAACGACTATAGAAACTAGAAAGTGTTTTCTATCCAATAGAATTAATAATATGCATATTGTACGATCAAGAATTGAGCACGAGGCAGTTTAATTTGGTGACACTCAGAAATAAAAAATGCTAATTGCGCCACCTATTGGCAAAAGGTTAATGGCAAGATGGTTGTCACGTTAACAACTGCATGTGCATTCATAACATGCATGTTGGGGTTTTAATATGTTCATCGTGCCACCACGGAGATATAAACCAGAACGTCCATATATACAAATATATAGTCCCAAGCTTATTTTAAAGCTGAACTCCCCATAAGGTGAAACAGTGTCACAGTGCACCCAGCACATTTGTTATTGCTTTTGTTTCGTTGAAGTAACAGAGGAGAGGAACATCCAGCATCGCAGTAAAAATCAATCAATGTACATACTCTGCTGTTATATTGTGCGTACAATGATGTCATAAAAAAAAAAACAGTATTTGTTGTTTCAAGTAACTTTGATGTTGTTATATACAATGTTTGTTTCCATGCTCAATACAATACCAAACATAAGAGCACATGGAATATGCCATAATGAAAGGGTGATGTCGCTATATAGTATTTTGTACGGCAGACTACTACTAAACAATAGGTTTGTATCTAAAGCTGGAATGACGTAACTGCCATCTCCATTTGCAACATTACAAATGGTACAGCCTACTTTGTAGTGTACTAGTTTGTGTGATGCAGGTAATTGTTGGAAGCAAATATCCTCTGAAACCCAATAGGAAACGACATGTTGTTCAACTGTACCGTACCCTAACTTAGAGAGCAAGGTGACCTGGAAGTATAAGAAAAGCGATTTTAAGAAACATCAGGGAGCATTTTGGATGGAGAGCAAATTAAAGTCAAGGGGGCTGAATAATAAAAGAGGGAACAGCCTGAAATGTACATTGTACCCTTTGTCTCTCATCCTGAGTAGGGTGATAGATGGACCCCTATCCTCCCTTCCCCCCTCCTATCATCCTCTCTCTGTTATTCAGATAAAGTCATGAACAGGAGTTGAGTGCGGCCTAGAGCAAACCATACACTTCAAGGACATGTGAAAAAGTCTGGAGGATAGTTTGGCTTCTCCTGGTTTCACAGAGATCATACTGAAGAGGTGTGGCCCACATCTGGACAAACCCATCATCAGTCTGTCAGGGTCTTAGGATTTGGAGGTATAATCAGTCTGGAGAGAGAGGCAGACTGGGAAATGAGAACATCACACTCTGACTGTTGAGGAAAATGGGCACATAACTTTTGTGGCAGAACTAAGTTGTGTAAATGGAGAAGGCTCAGGGAGAGGTAAAACGTTGCTGATCGCCTAGGTGTTATATCATCAACACAACATATGTGGTCGTTCTCTTGACACTTTCTACCTCAGTAACCTTGTCGATTAGGTTTCTCCAACATTTGTTGCTTGCCATTGTTTTTGCTTTTCAGAACACTCAGGCCACAAAAAAATGTGACGAATGTTGGCTGTTGGCGCTTAGCTGAATGGATCATTTTTCTCCATTCCCTTTTCCCAGGGGGGCAGCTACCGAAAAACAAATCAGGAAATGGTAGGAATCAGCCTTGTTGAGCGTGCCACACAATCCCTCCAGTCCTTCTATAAGCAAGCATTGCTTGACTTAATCCGCCCTAATGATGAAAATGTATGCCATTAATTATTTTCTACACAGAATCGTATCGCCACTAAACGTTAGCCCAAATGCAACGGGGGACATCTGTCTCAATAACGTATGCAGAGGGAGAAAATACATTTAAAAAATGTTTATTTCTGTCTTCATTTGAATTGAATAGACTGTTTGAAAATGGATAAAAAGTATATTCTGTGGTAATAGTAAAATGTGGGATATTTCTATGGATGGGTTTCAGCTGTCATAGGAGGAGTCTCCTTCAGATAAGCTGGTTTAAATCAATCCTTGTCTGATAGGAGTCAGTGAATTTATAAATCCCAGAGTGCTTTGGCTTACAGGATCATCTCTTGTCATTGTAATCCGCGGCTGACACCTTTCTGCTGCTCAATACTGATTCTTCATTCTAAAACCTCCCGTTTCTGACATCAACAAGACTTAAATAGATGTACTGTAATACAGAGAGAGCAGTAAACCATTTTTCTGATTAAAGAGCTTGTGTTGTGTTAGCATAAGCAACATCATCTGCCCTGTTTGTGTGTTCCCAGACCTGTAACCAGGTAGTAAAAGTTTAGTATCCACCTGTGGTTGTATTATATAATGCGGTGCAGACCCTGCAATGGAACACACTGTATGACAAAATGGCTTCCTTATGTCAGCAGTTTCACTCCTCCTCATAAATTGATCCCGGAAGGTGATGTTGATCTTGAGCCAAAATGGCCTCCACAGTCTCCAACACTGCAGTGCATAGGCCCACCAGCAAGGTGCTGTGGAGTCAGACCCCAAAATGGTTCCTCCACAATGTAAACACACTTGTATCCATTAATTTACTAACAGTATGTGCTAATCTAAATCCAAAATGGCCTCCACCACCACCGCAGTGTGTCCCCTCCCCTCCCCCACCCACCTTAGACCTGGATGAGACCCCGCAAGGTATTGCTGGTCCACAACATTTCTGCTCCTTCTCCTCCTCCACTGTGGTGCATTTCTCAGCTCAATACCCCTCCAGATGGTAGGTATCTTTAGTGCTCAGCCCATTTGTCAGCTGAAGCTGCAACAGTTCGGCTCCCGTTGCGGTTCACTGGAACCAGCAGGTTCTCTCAGGACACCTTTAATGGACTTTAATTTGAAACACACTGTCATGACAATTACAATGCAGACCTCCATATTGCCTTTAAAAATGGACTAATAAGCTCCCATATTGCCTTTAACAATGGACTAATAAGCACCCATATTTCCTTTAGCAGTGGACTAATAGTGCCATTTTCTCTACGTTTACCTCATAGCACTTCACAGAGCAATTATGCCTAATTGGATAACAATGCAGACATCCAAAGTAAGTACTTAGTTGGTATGAATAATTAGCATTGTGAATCACCACATGTTTTTCACAGTCTAGACATGTAGAAGTAAAATACTTTCTTACACATCCACACATTATTCAAACACAACATTAACCTTTTTAAAATCTCTACACACCACTAAACTACACCTATAAAAGGTGGATGGGTTTCTAGGTGGAGGTTGTTGTTGATGAGTTTGCAGAGCGAATCCAACCGAGCGGAATAGATGACTGAGCTCAACTGCCATCATTCCTCCCCACCAGAGATTACACATTTGGTGACATTGTGAACGGAAAGCAGTTGCAGTGCAGTTTCAACTGCTGCTATCATTTGTTATTTAACTGCGGTAGTGCAGATGTGTGCCCTATTAACTTATCTGCGCTACAGATCCCTTTTACGTGATCATTTTCCTAAACAACCGCGAATTGCAGGGCGCAAAATATTACTAAAAATATTTATAATCATGCAATCACAAGTGAAATATACCAAAACACAGCTTAGCTTGTTGTTAATCCACCTATCATGTCAGATTTTGAAAATATGCTTTACAGAGAAAGAAATCCAAGCTTTTGTGAGTGTATCAATCAATGCTAGAACAGTTAGCCTTATATTAGCTTGGTTAGCTTGGTCACGAATGTCAGAAAAGCAATAAAATGAATCGCTTACCTTTGATAATCTCCGGATGTTTGCACTCACGAGACTCCCAGTTACTCAATAAATGTTATTTTTGTTTGATAAATATTACTTTTATGACAAAGAAACGCCATTTGGGTTGCACGTTCTGTTCAGAAAACTACAGCCTCGTTCCGGTCCTGAAAGCCAGAAGAAAATTCCCAAACGTATCAGATTCGAAAATATTACTAAAAATATTTATAATCATGCAATCACAAGTGAAATATACCAAAACACAGCTTAGCTTGTTGTTAATCCACCTATCGTGTCAGATTTTGAAATATGCTTTGCAACGAAAGCGATCTAAGCTTTTGTGAGTGTATCAATCAATGCTAGAACAGTTAGCCTTATATTAGCTTGGTTAGCTTGGTCACGAAAGTCAGAAAAGCAATCAAATTAATCGCTTACCTTTGATAATCTTCGGATGTTTGCACTCACGAGACTCCCAGTTACACAACAAATGTTATTTTTGTTCCTTAAATATTACTTTTATAACCAAAAAACGCCATTTGGGTTGCGCGTTATGTTCAGAAAACCAAAGCCACGTTTCGTTCAATTAAAATTCCAAAAAGTATCCGTAATGGTCGTAGAAACATGTCAAATGTCAAAAATCTCGCTCATTTTTCAAAATAAAAGCCTGAAACTATGTCTAATGCCTGGTCACAGCCTGAGGAAGCCATTGGAAAAGGAATCTGGTTGATACCCCTTTAAATGGAAGAAAGACGGGCCAGGAAACACAGATTATTATTTTTTTAAATCACTTCCGGTTTAGATTTCCTCAGGTTTTCGCCTGCAGAATCAGTTTTGTTATACTCACAGACAATATTTTGACAGTTTTGGAAACTTTGGAGTGGAAACTTTCTATCCTAATCTGTAAATTATATGCATATTCTTCGATCTGGACCTGAGAAATAGTCCGTTTACCTTGGGAACGATATTTTAAAAAATGTAAAAAATCTGACCCCTAGCGTCAAGAGGTGATCCATTGAGGGACGGTGGTGGGAGATATGTCACCACAATGCGAGAGGGATTTGGTATTGGTTTATAGGAAATATTCTTACTGCAGTGACAGCATGGCACCTAACAAACTTAATGGACATCCATACAGTATGATCAGGTCTAATTCCATTTCCAGTATTGTTCATCATCAATTTCGAACATAACTGTCAAATGAACTACATCATTCTCTGGAGTTCATTGCAGTGTCAGCTCTACTGTACAGTATAAGGACATAGTATTCCTTATGGAGCTCTGGTCAAAAGTAGTGCACTATATAGGGAATAGGGTGCTATTTGGGACTGAATACAGTCTTGTTTCTATAGAACATACAAGGGAGGGGTGACAAGTGATGCAGTAGATTGTGCTCCGGATCAGAGACCTCTTATTCCCCAACACCCAGGCAGTTCAAACAATCCAGATGGTTCATTTGCATACACTTTCACATTCCCCTCCATAGGATCGTCTCCAGCACCACCGCGTTGCATTCTCCTGGCTCCATAAATTCCAGAAAAAATTGTCCCATCACGTCTTCTTCTGCTCTAGTCAGAGCCAAGGCACTGTCAACCGGTGCGGTTTCATTTAGAGTACTGCACATAAATGCTTAAGGAATTCATAGGAGGCTTAACTTCTTTGGACTGCAAGCCCGAAGCCAGGCACAATATGACAACAGCCACTTCAAGTGCAGGGCGCGAAATTCAAAATATATTTTTTTGAAATATTTCACTTTCACACATTAACAAGTCCAATACAGCATATGAAAGATAAACATATTGTGAATTCAGCCAACATGTCCGATTTTTTTAAACGTTTTACAGCGAAAACACCACATATATTTATGTTAGCTCACCACCAAATACAAAAAAGGACAGACATTTTTCAGAAGCATAGGTAGCATGCACAAAGCCAACCTAACTAACCAATAACCAACCAAACTAACCAAGAAACAACTGCATCAGATGACAGTCTTATAACATGTTATACAATAAATTTATGTTTTGTTCGAAAAATTTGCATATTTGAGGTATAAATCAGTTTTACATTGCAGCTACCATCACAGCTACCGACACAAATAGGACCGAAGCAGCCAGAGTAATTACAGACACCAACGTCAAATACCTAAATACTCATCATAAAACATTTCTGAAAAATCGATGGTGTACAGCAAATTAAAGACAAACATCTTGTGAATCCAGCCAATATTTCCGATTTTTTAAAGTGTTTTACAGCGAAAATACAATATAGCATTATATTAGCTTACTACAATAGCCTACCACACTACTGCATTCATTCATCAAGGCACGTTAGCGATAGCAATAGGCACGTTAGCGATAGCGAATAAACCAGCAAAAGATATATAATTTTTGACTAACCTTGATAAGCTTCATCAGATGACAGTCCTATAACATCAGGTTATACATACACGTATGTTTTGTTTGTTTGTGCAAAATTTGCATATTTAGAGCTGAAATCAGTGGTTATACATTGTGCTAACGTAGCATCTTTTTCCCAGAATGTGCGGATATTTTTGACACTCAAACTATTCTGACCAAATAACTATACAGAAACGTTACTAAAAAATACATGTTGTATAGGAAATGATAGATACACTAGTTCTTAATGCAATCGCCATGTTAGAATTCTAAAAATAACTTTATTACGACATCCAGCTTAGTTATAGCGAGAGAGTGCCCAAACTCTCAGCGCAAACGACTAGTACAACATGTTCGACAGATATATGAAATAGCATCATAAAATGGGTCCTACTTTTGACGATCTTTCATCAGAATGTTGTACAAGGGGTCCTTTGTCGGGAACAATCGTTGTTTGGATTTAGAATGTCCTTTTCTCCAGTCAATTAGCACGGAAAGCTAGCAAAGTGTCGCGAAGCTCTCCTTCCTGAACAAAGGCACACAACGCAACACGCCTAACGTCCCGACAAAATTTCAATAATCAATAAAACTATATTGAAAAAACATACTTTACGATGATATTGTCACATGTATCAAATAAAATCAAAGCCGGAGATATTAGTCGTCTATAACGACAGCTGTACAGAAGTCAAAACCAGGTCCCTTCACGCGCTCTCCAGAAAACAGGAACCTGGTGACACGTCATACAAAGAGCTTTTGTTCGACCCCAGATCAAGTTATACACTCCATTTCTTCTCTCACTGCCTGTCGACATCTAGTGGAAGACGTATGAAGTGCATGTATACTGATATATATCAAGGACATTTATAGGCAGGCCCTAGAACAGAGCATCGATTTCAGATTTTCCACTTCCTGTCAGGAAGTTTGCTGCAAAATGAGTTCTGTTTAACTCACAAATATAATTCAAACGGTTTTAGAAACTAGAGAGTGTTTTCTATCCAATAGTAATAATAATATGCATATTGTACGAACAAGAATTGAGTACGAGGCCGTTTGAAATGTGCACCTTTTATCCGGCTACTCAATACTGCCCCTGCAGCCCAAACAGGTTAATTAGGTGTTGTAAAAGTGACTTATAGTAATTGTTCAGGACACAGGGTCTATAATATGCCATTGCTATTTCCATAACTCCACATGTCCTATTTCAGTTGGGAGTAGATTCTGCCATTATGTATTAGGGTGCTATTGGGTTGATAAAAGACCAATCCAGTCAAAAATGTGATTTATCTGTGTTTTATATATACAGTATGTCCACGCTATTGAATAATACTGTGAAATTGTGAAAATTATGATAATGTCCATTCAATTTAAGAGCTGTTTCAATAGACTTCCTGAAACTTAAGCCTGTTGTGGTGGATCGGAGTTTTGGCCTTCCTGGTAACATTGAGATAAAATGGCTGCATTGGACCTTTAATGAATGAGGATGTTTTGGTGGCGAAAGAGAGATCAGTTGTGATATCTAGCTTCCAGGGATCAGATGAAAGAAGGCAGTAGGACAGATAATAAGAACCTCAGAGAACCTTTCAGTGACTGCAGTCTTGTTTTTCCTACATATCTTTGACCACTGGAGCAAGAACATTAGTGAAAAAAAGATTTAAGTTTAATAACTAAAGTTTAATGAAACCCAAAAACAACTGAAGTATGTAGCTTAAAGTACCGCACCAACAAACTTAACAATCTGAAACTATTGGCTTGAAATCCAATTTTAGATCCTTCTATCATTGATCTCCTACTCTATGAAGTTAATCAAATAAGTACAGTTGATTGTTGCCCTGTAGCATATGTGACCAACCGGCTCGATTCGGTCTTATGTAGACCGATTTATTTGAGATTGTGTTTTTTACATTGCGTTAAAGTAAAGACTCAGAGATAGAAAATGGTATATCATAGACTACAGAGGAACATTGGGAAAGTAATTCTGCTTTGAAAGGTGATAAACTTGTAACCTCACCTTTGAGAAAATGCCCCTTGAATCGTTTTGTACCTACTGGAGAGCTTTGTCTACACCCATTCAGCACTGTTCACACCCTTTTAAGCTTTAGCCCCAACCATCTCTTTAAGGATTCACTTGTGAGGCTGTGTGCTAAACAACGAAAGATTTCTAGACTAAAGGCTGGTTTATACAACAGTTGTGTTTGTAAATTTAATCTGGAGTGCCTGATTGTGCTCTGGGTGTTCGTAAACTCATGCATTTTACCAAATTTCTGTGCAACCAGAGGAAAAAAAAACTCTAGACCACTTTTACTCCACACACAGAGATGCATACAAAGCTCTCCCCGCCATCTATTTGGCAAATATGATTCCTGCTTACAAGCAAAAACTAAAGCAGGAAGTACCAGTGACTCAATACGGAAGTGGTCAGATGACGCGAACGCTAAGCTACAGGACTGTTTTGCTAGCACACACTGGAATATGTTCTGGGATTCATCCAATGGCATTGAGGAGTATACCACCTCAGTCATTGGCTTCATCAATAAGTCAATCAATGACGTTGTCCCCACAGTGACCGTGCGTACATATCCCGACCAGAAGCCATGGATTACAGGTAACATCCGCATCGAGCTAAAGGCTAGAGATGCCACTTTCAAGGAGCTAGACACTAATCCAGACGGTTATAAGAAATCCCGCTATGCCCTCAGACGAACCTTCAAACAAGCAAAGCGTCAATACAGGATTAAGATTGAATCCTACTACACCGGCTCTGACGCTCGTCAGATGTGGCAGGGCTTTAAAACTATTACGGACTACAAAGGGAAACCCAGACGCAAGCTGCCCAGTGACGCAAGCCTAACAGATGAGCTAAATGCCTTTTATGCTCACTTCGAGGCAAGCAACACTGAAGCATGCACGAGAGCAACAGCTGTTCTGGCTGAATGTGTGATAATGCTCTCAGTAGCTGATGTGAGCAAGACCTTTAAACAGGTCAACATGTGCTCAAAGCATGCGCTGACCAACTGGCAAGTGTCTACACTGTCACTGACATTTTCAACCTCTCCCTGACCGAGTCTGTAATACCTACATGTTTCAAGCAGACCACCATAGTCCCTGTGCCGAAGGAAGTGAATGTAACCTGCCTAAATGATTACCACACCGTAGTACTCACGTCAGTAGCCATGAGGTGCTTTGAAAAGCTGGTCTTAGCTCACATCAACAGCATCTTCCTGGATACCCTAAACCCACTCCAATTCGCATACCGCCCCAACAGATCCACAGATGACGCAATCTCAATCGCACTCCACATGGCCCTTTCCCACCTGGACAAAAATAACACCTATGTGAGAATGCTGTTCATGTGACTACAGCTCAGCATTCAACACCATAGTAGGCACGGAGCTCATTACTAATCTAAGGACCCTGGGACTAAACACCTCCCTCTGCAACTGGATCCTGGACTTCTTGACGGGCCACCCCCAGGTGGTAAGGGTAGGCAACAACACATCTGCCATGCTGATCCTCAACACTGGGGCCCCTCAGGGGTGTGTACTTAGTCCCCCGCTGTACTCCCTGTTCACCCACGTTACAAAGGAACTGACCGTGGACTGTAGGAAGGGCGTGACGAACAGTCCCCTATTAACATTGACGGGGCTGTAGTGGAGCGGGGCGAGAGTTTCAGGTTCCTAGGTGTTCACATCACCAACGTACTATCATGGTCCAAACACACCAAGACAGATGTGAAGAGGGCATGACAACACCTTTTACTACTCAGGAGACTTAGCAGGGGTCACCAGATCTATAGCTCTACAGCTCTCCAGTTCTACAGCTGCACCATAGAAAGCATCCAGACCGGTTGCATCACCACCTTATGTCAGAGGAAAGCCCAAAAATTTGTCAGACTCCAGTCACCCAAGTCATAGACCGTTTTCTCTGATATCGCACAGGACCAAAAGGCTCCTGAACAGCTTCTACCCCCAAGCCAAAAGACTGCTGAAAAATGTATCAAATGGCCACCGGAATATTTACATTGACCCCCCCCCCCCACCCCCCCCCTCCATTTGTTTTGTACACTGCTGCTACTCGCTATTTATTTTCTATACATAGTAACTTCACCCCTACCTACATTTACAAATTACCTCGACTAACCTGTACCCCCGCACATTGACTCGGTACCGGTACCCGTATATAGCCTTGTTATTGTTATTTTACTGTGTTACTTTTTCTTATTTTTTACTTTAGTTTATTTGGTAAATGTTTTCTTAACCAACAGTGCAGTTCAAGAAGGATTAAGCATTTCACAGTTAGGTCTACACTTGTTGTATTCGGCGCATGTGACAAATAAAGTTTGATATGATTTGATATCTGTAAACATTCTCACTGGCTGGCTGCAGACAATATAAAAGCTCTTGTTGTCTGTAAAAAGGCCTGTGTGAGATCTTGGAGCCTTGACTGTGATTCAGCCTGCTGGATGCCCACTCTTTGGGGCCGCAACGCACCATTTGTGTCAGCTATAATGTTTGTCCATAATGTTCTGTGTTTTCCCGTAATCTACATTAGAACAAATTACTCTTTAGATGAAGATGCAACACCTGCTGTGCGACGCCCTCCCTGCCCTCACGCGCCGTGATGTTTTTGTTCTTGTACATAATCAGATGTTTTCGTTAGTCCCTTTGACATGTTCTCAAATGCTTACATGGTTTACCAACCTAGCTCAGGCACAACAATCATGACTCTCTTTTTCCGTCTCTCTTTTCTGGTAAACCACATGTTCTACTTTTAAAATTCTGCAGTTGGTGTCAGCGTCTTGCATTCTAAAGTACACAGCTAAACAAGCCTCAGAACACAATGACGTACATACCACCATATAGATGTCTATTGAAATCCTCCATCAACATGAATAGATGAGTGGAACCAACAACTGTTATCCTCAATCCTTCAACCACCCTTTAGACAAGTGTCCCTTGCAGCTCTCGCTCTCTCAGTCTCTTGGCTGTCGCCGGGCAGGCCTCATCAGTGGCTCTGGATCCGGCAGGTGTTTTGATTTATTGACGTGATTTGATAGCTGTGGAGTGAGAGGGGGTCGTACTGGTCAGACACCGTGTTATGCGATTGAGCGCACATTGTCCCCAGTACGCGTGCTTAGCCCAGTGCGGGCTATTCCACCTTGTCGCACTGGTAGGGCTAGGTTGGGCATCGAGCAGGGTGCCATGAAGCCGGCCCAACATATCTGGCCTCCAGTACGTCTCCTCGGGCCGGCGTACATGGCACCAGCCTTACAGGTGGTGTCCCCGGTTTGCCTGCATAGCCCAGTGCGGGCTATTCCACCTCGCCGCACTGGCAGGGCTACGGGGACCATTCAACCTGGTAAGGTTGGGGAGGCTCGGTGCTCAAGAGCGCGTGTCCTCCTTCACGGTCCGGTATGTCAGCCAGCAGCATACCACCCTGCATACCACTGCTGGCTTGCTTCTGAAGCTAAGCAGGGTTGGTCCTGGTCAGTCCCTGGATGGGAGACCAGATGCTGCTGGAAGTGGTGTTGGAGGGCCAGTAGGAGGCACTCTTTCCTCTGGTCTAAAAAATACCCCAATGCCCCAGGGCAGTGATTGGGGACACTGCGCTGTGTAGGGTGCCGTCTTTCGGATGGGACGTTAAACGGGTGTCCTGACTCTCTGAGGTCATTAAAGATCCCATGGCACTTATCGTAAGAGTAGGGGTGTTAACCCCGGTGTCCTGGCTAAATTCCCAATCTGGCCCTCAAACCATCATGGTCACCTAATAATCCCCAGTTTACAATTGGCTCATTCATCCCCCTCCTCTCCCCTGTAACTATTCCCCAGGTCGTTGCTGCAAATGAGAACGTGTTCTCAGTCAACTTACCTGGTAAAATAACGGTAAATAAATAAATAAATAAATAAATAAATATCCGGCGCCACCTTCCCACCCCAGCCCAGTACCATCAGTGCCGACACCACGCACCAGGCTTCCAGTGCGTTTCCAGAGCCCTGTTCCTCCTCCACGCACTCTCCCTGTGGTGCGTGTCTCCAGCCCAGTGCCTCCAGTTCCAGCACCACGCACCAGGCCTACTGTGCGCCTCAGCAGGTCAGAGTCGGGCCGTCTGCCCAACTCCGCCTGCGCTGCTTGCCTGCTCAGCGCTGCCCGAACTGTCTGCCCTCGCAGCGCTGTCTGAACTGCCTGCCTGCCCAGCGTGGTCTGAACTGTCTGCCTGCCCAGCGCTGCCCGTCTGTCCCGAGCCTTCAGAGCCGTCCAGCCAGGACCAGCCAGTGCCGTCCAGCCAGGACCAGCCAGCCAGGACCAGCCAGAGCCGTCCAGCCAGGACCAGCCAGAGCCGTCCAGCCAGGACCAGCCAGAGCCGTCCAGCCAGGACCAGCCAGAGCCGGCCAGCCAGAAGCTGCCAGCCAGCCAGCCAGAAGCTGCCGGAGCCAGCCAGCCAGGATCCGCCAGAGCCTTCCGCCAGCCAGGATCCGCCAGAGCCTTCCGCCAGCCAGGATCCGCCAGAGCCTTCCGCCAGCCAGGATCCGCCAGAGCCTTCCGCCAGCCAGGATCCGCCAGAGCCTTCCGCCAGCCAGGATCCGCCAGAGCCTTCCGCCAGCCAGGATCCGCCAGAGCCTTCCGCCAGCCAGGATCCGCCAGAGCCAGCCAGCCAGGATCCGCCCCTCAGTCTGTTACTGCCCTTTGGAATAGTGCGATTGACATGGAGGGTGAATATTGGGAGGAGGCCACGGAAGCGGGGGTTGACTATGGTGGGGTGGGGACCACGACCAGCGCCAGAGCCGCCACCGTGGACAGACGCCCACCCAGACCCTCCCCTAGACTTTGTGCTGGTGCGCCCGGAGTTCGCACCTTAAGGGGGGGGTTCTGTCACGTTCCTGACCTGTTTTCCTTTGTCATGTATTTGTTTTAGTTGGTCAGGGCGTGAGTTGGGTGGGTTGGTCTAGGTTTGGTTTTCTATGTTGGGATTTTGTGTTCGGCCTGGTATGATTCTCAATCAGAGACAGCTGTCAATCGTTGTCCCTGATTGAGAATCATACTAAGGCAGCCAGGGTTTCACTTGTCTTTTGTGGGTGTTTGTTCCTGTGTCAGTGTTTGGGCCACACAGGACTGTTTCGGGTTAGTCACGTTTGTTGGTTTTTGTATTTTGTAGTGTTTGTTGTTTTCCCATTAAATAATTAATACTTACCAATCCGCATCTTGGTCCGATCCATGCTCCTCCTCATCTGAGGAGGAGAACGACTACGACAGCCGTTACACATACTGCTATTGGGAAGAACATGGCTCCGCCTGCCTGACACATGCAGGATCCTATAAGGTGGAACATGACTTGGGACCACTATTTATTTACTCAGATCTGGTACCAAGCCAGTGATAAAGCCAGTGATAAAAAAACATGATGATTATGAAGATGACAGTTTAGTTACTATTGTGTGTGTGCATAACAATTTGTTTGCATGCAGCAAATATGGCAAGTTGTATCTGGTGTTTGATGATTGTTGGCCTCGAAGTTGAATGTCAGATTTCCGCTCTGATAAAGGTATAACATTCTCAGGAAGTTTGACTGGGGCCACCGACTCTGACTGTACGACTAAAATAGCAATACAGACAGCCAGCAGGAAGTAACATCAGTACCATCAATCAGTGTAATGGGACAAAATGCTCCCTGTCATTATGCACCGAGGAAGTGGAAAATATAATTAGACCAATTAAATTAGGCCATGGGCAGTACTACACCTGATCGTCAACAGGGCAATATATATATTTTTGGACAAGTATGTTCTTAATTTACAGTAGCATTCTGGATTTGTATTCTTCCTCTAGAGGCGTTGGATTGATTATATAAGCACTCCACTTCATTTGGTCACCATGAACCCACCAAAGGCTTTGCTGTTCCAGGAAAAGCAAACGATAATGTTAAACCTATTTTGCGGCGAACATATTAGACTTGAAGTGCTTTAACTATACCACGTGCTAATTTACAATTGGAAAAGGAAACAGGATAGGGCCTACATGTAATTTAGGAGCCTATATGTTAACATGAATGGTCTGAGTCATAATGATAATGTCAGTTTAAGGTGTGTCTAGAGTATCTAGAGTGCCACGCTTTATTGCCCTGGGTACGCTCTCCCCTACCATTATCCTGCCATGACTCAAGCCCACTGTCACTTTACTTCCTGTCTTGTGATAAGTAGACTGATATGTTCTCTATCTCTTTTCTTTTTCTTTTTATCTTCTTCTTCACAGTTGTACGCCTCCCTGGACTTTGGGAGAAAATGGCAGCTGGTTCATGAGCATGTGAACAGGTTCTACTGGTGAGTCATACACTTGTCTTCTTTCTTCTCGTCATCCTTCGCTTCCTCTCGTCCTCTCTGTTATCCTGATCTTTTCCTTTGTTTCCTCAGACTCTCATCACAAACTGTTTTGGAGCATCACTAGCAGTGTGTGGAACATGTTGTTTGCTTTCTGCAATGCAAGAGTCTGTGAAGGACATTGATAATACGTTTCAACAACCTATCTGAATGACTAGCGTTGCTGGTGGGAAATGCTGTGTACCGATCTGCTCATTTCCACTGTTGATATGATTGGACTGTGATAAATCTACATCCACAGTGTCACCATTTCACATTCTGCCTCTCACATCTCACATTCTGGTTCATCTTAACAATCCTTACTTTTTCATTGGGGGTTATCCAAACATACTGTACATTCATAAAGTAGGATGATACTGTATAATAAGTCGCCTCTCATCTAATTACGTCGGCCCTACCCATTCTGCGGAAGTACACACTCATCACAAATGTAGCTCTGAATTTATTCTGCCTCATTGCTTTCCTTCCTAGAGATGTAGGGAATGCTGTGTGTGTGTGTGTGTGTGTGTGTGCGTGTGCGAGTGTGTGTGTGTGTGTGTGTCGAGCTGCTGCAAGCTATGTCCACAGCAACTTGCATAAATCCAGGGTCTACTTTTCATCACATATCCTAAATAATTAGCTTGATCCATTCTTGATCCAACCCCTTCAAGGACTTTAAACTCTGACCCTCACGATTAGTACCCCGGGCAACCTCAAGCCAGGCTTACAGACAATACGTTTATCAGTCTCACTCCACCAGGAATGACATACATTACACTATAGGAACGCCATATCTGGGGGGGGGGGGGGGCTCTAGGTTGCCTAGTGGTTAGAGCTTTGGGCCAGTAACTGAAAGGTTGCGAGATCGAATCCCCAAACAGACAAAGTAAAAATCTGTCATTCTGAAAAAAGGCAGTTCCTAGGCTGTCATTGTAAATAAGAATTTGTTCTTAACTGACTTGCCTACTTAACAAAAAAAATCTATTCAAGTTAGTCCACAATACCCAATACAATTATATAATGCAGTACGGTGATTCTAACTTTAATTATGTGGCACAGCCTTGCCGGTGTACAGTGCCAGACAAAATTAATACCATATGTAGGTTGTTGTGTATTTACACTTTTGTGGCAGATACCACTTTGTGGTAAAATAACAAACCCACAGCGTCTGGGTGTTGCTGTGGGGGTTGCTATGGGTAATGTGACATTTTGTCACACATCCCTGGGGAGAACGTCCTCACGTGGGATTGCATTGCTATTTTATTGCCATCATCGTTGAGACAACGCTGAAATGAGACGTCTATATCTGGACTGGAATACCTCTGCTGAGACTCATCTTCTGTTTATTGTCTTCTTCCCTCCTTCTCTTCCCTCCTCCTCTCCTCTTTGTCCCTCCTTCTCTTCCCTCCTCCTCTCCTCCTCTCCTCACCTTCCCTCCTTCTCTTCCCTCCTTTTCTTTCGTCCTCATCTCCTCTTCTTCCCTCCTTCATTTCCCATCTCCTCTTCTTCCCTCCTCCTCTCCTCTCCTCTCCTCTCCTTCCCTCCTTCACTTCCCATCTCATCTTCTCCTCTCTTCTTCTTCCTTCCTCTTCACTTCACCCAATCTACTCCCATCCTGTTCTTCCCTGATTCTCTCCTCCTCTTCTTCTCTCTGTCTCCCCTCCTCTTCTTCTCTTCTTCTCATTACTTTACCCCTCCATCCCCCTCCTCCTCTTCATCCTTCCTTCTCTCCTCCTCTTCTTTAATCCAGGTCTGTAACGGGTCTAGACAAGGAGTCAGATCTGGTCCACATGGAGGCACACACCCCCAATGGACGTGAGTAGCACTACACACACACACACACACACACACACACACACACACACACACACACACACACACACACACACACACACACACCTTTCTTTTTCTTTCTCTCTCTCTGTCACACACACAGCAGAGAAACGCCCCCACATTTGCAGTCCAATTATCAGCCCTCTAACAATAGAAGAGAGTGAGAGTCTGTCAAGGAATAAATTCCACCCTGGGTTTAGAGCGTTGTGTCCCAGGGGAGACACAGTGGATTTACCCCACTGATAAATGCAGTGCATGACACTTGATTAATATGGCCTTTCCCTCTCATCCCTCTCACCCTGGGAGTGTCAGCTCTATAACTCGCCACGGCAACGCCACCCAAGGTCCTCCATAGGTGAAATTGTGAGATTGTTTATTCTAGCTATCTGCTGCTGCTGTTGTTAGAGCCCCGGAATCAGAGAGAGTTTTGTTTTCTGTACACAGAGAATGATCACAGTTGATCATGTTGAATAGTGACAAATCTACAACGTCACGTATTGCATGTGTGAACCAATCACCATTATAGAATGGAAATCACAACATACTGGCCAAATTACAATTATATATATACACAGTCAGTATATTGTCACAAGTGTAATGCTGTCTCCTCTATCGCATGTCAATCACAAACCATACAAAGTTCCCTCAAGTTCAAGTCCAGGCATCCTCACCTTCCCAAGAGAGAGACTGTATTCTTCAAAACAACCTTATTATAAGATGTGCAACAATGGAGCCGTTAACTATGCACTTCAACAGTGGTGCAGTTTAGGGCCAATGAACAGTGTCGGGTCCCAGATTATATAAAGAAGTACATCCTTTCTGTATACATCAGCAGATAGTGTGTAAAAGGCAATCAGTTGTCTGCGCAGATTTAGATAGCACGAGGTTGACAGCCTGAGGGCTCAACCGTCTAACTTCATTCACAACAGCAAACACTATAATGTGCTCCTTTCTGCAAGTTTCTGGACATGTGACTTCCTGCAGATTGTGAACCCACAGGATGTCACATGCTGTGGTCGCACCCCAAACGGATCTTAGCTATATGCCCAGTCTTATGACTTAGTCACACAAAGACAAGTTTGTATCAGATTAGAAAAACACTAGCACATAAAAAGAGACTATTCTTAAGCAGTAAAACACAGGATAGAATGACTAATTATGTGATTTTACACGACAATCCACAGCTGGATAAATCCAGATCTCCAGTAATCTCTATCTCCTCATCTTGCAGGTATTCAGTATGTAACATGCCGGGCTCTAACATGCTCAGAGCCCAACAGAAACTACCCCTTCCCTGGATACATCGACATCAGCTCACTGGTGGTCCAAGATGACTATATGTTTATTCAGGTAAGGCTCTGTCTGAATAAAATATATTGTACCTTATTGTATGCAGACCGTGATGCATTGCATAGGATCACGTCTCGAGGAAACCCGGCACGGTCCCTACGGTGAAGCATGGTGGCGGCAGCATCATGCTTTGGCAATGTTTTTCAGTGGCAGGTACTGGGAGACTAGTCAGGATCGAGGGAAAACCTGCTCCAGAGCCTCAGACTGGGGCGAAGGTTCACCTCCAATAGGACGAAGACCTTAAGCACACAGCCAAGACAACGCAGTAGTAGGAATAATTATCCTTCCAATCCAGTCCAGTATAAATAACTTTTCCATCCAAATTTAAATTCAAAGGCCTACCTAGTTGTTAGACGTATTTCAAGGGAAGAGCTTTGGATGTATTTCTATTAGAACATGAGTTAGGGCCAGAAGGTTTTCCAGGTCAGGTCACAAAGGTCTACTATTTAAATTAGAGCCAAGAGTTTTCCCTTGAGAAAGTGGCTTGACCAGGAAACTCTAGGCTCTAGTATTCTCTGTCCGGAGTTCCGGGTATCTAGTTATAGCCTACTTCTTCAAAGTCAAGTCACATTTTCAGGAAAACTACAGGTTATACACATGATTGGCTTCATTCTGCCAGAATAATGGACATTAAGATTTCTGGTGTCTTGCAGTGCTGGAGGCGTCACTACAGACCCGGGTTCGATCCCGGGCTGTGTCACAGCCGGCTGTGTTCGAGAGAACCATGAGGCGGATTTCCTTGTCCCATCGCGCTCTACCAACTCCTGTGGTGGGCACGCTGACTTAAGTCGCCAGTTGCACTGTGTTTCCTCTGACACTTCGGTGTGGCTGGCTTCCGGGTTAAGCTGAAGTGTGTCAAGAAGCAGTGCGGCTTAGCAGGGTCATGTTTCGGAGGACGCATGGCTCTCGACCTTCGCATCTCCTGAGTCCGTACGGGAGTTGCAGCAATGGGACAAGACTGAACTACCAAAATGTTGTGGTCTAAGAGATCCCTCAACTATGTTGACCACACTCATACATCTTCCTAATTAAACCCACAAACACTCAACCTAAACCTCCGACTGCATCTTCAATTCAGGGAACCTACAATGTTTTCTCGCATTGCGTCACAACTGAATGAATTCTATGAAAGTGGGTAATGACAAATCGATCATACCAATATCTTTTTCAGTTCAAAACTGCCCCCCATTTCTCTCTCTCTCTCTCCAATTGGAGTGCACTTAGAAGCACACTAAGATGCCTAATTAGCTCTGTCCAGTAATCATGACCCTATTTCACCTCCCCCTTTTCCAACCCAGAAAGCCAGCAGCGTGTTTTGTGGATGAATTGTTGATTAAAAACTTCTTCGGGATTGGTGTCCCTTCCACAGGACGGTTGAGCTAACGTAGGCTAATGCGAATAGCAGGAGATTGTAAGTAACAAGAACATTTCCCAGGACATAAAAATATCTAATATTGTCAGAAAGCTTAATTTCTTGTTAGTCTAACTGCACTGTTCATTTTGCAGTAGCTATTACAGTGCTCTACTTGCAGGTTTCTAGCACTTTCTTCCCTCCTCGTGGTGTTTGTACTGCATAGGCTAACAGCAGCTAACAGCTCGCTCGAGTGTTTGCTTGCCGAGGCGCTGGTATCATTACGGATGACTTTCCTAAGACAGGCCACTGAGCATTGCTTGGGAGAGTTAAAGATTTCTCTCGACAGAGAATAATGAGGCTATTGATTGTCCCTAAGAGATATTTACACAAGTCTACCTCCAAAACCACAAAGAGCATTGACGACAGGAGAGAATGTGAGAGGAGCAGTTTCCGCTGTATGCTAGCCAAGAGATTTTATTGTTATTATCTCAATAGAAACAACTGGAAAGAGGCATTTAAATACCCTATGCTTCAATGTTCCTCTCTGACAATAAAGTATATATCTTTACGTTATAAACAATGTCATGCATGTTCACTTGGGTGAGGGTTGCAGCATGAGTAATGATCGATACATTTATGAAGGTTTTAGATTAATCCAAATAGTTAATTCATGTAATGTGTACTGTAGCATGGACACATTATACACTTGAACAAAAAGGGAATACTCAGTGTTTTGGCTCAATGTGTTCCAGGTTACTACAGCAGGACAGGCCAGCTACTATGTGTCCTACCAGAGGGATCCATTCCTCAAAATCAAACTGCCCAAATATTCTCTGCCTAAGGTAAGCAACATTCATTTTACAATGATACACACATGCCTTCGGATACACAGTTCATGCAGTAGATCAATTATTCCCGATTGAACACTTACTTTTTAACTCTGCATTGTTGGGAAAAGGCTCGAAGGTAAGCATTTCACGGTAAAGTCTGCACCTGTGGTTTACATAGAATGGGACAAATACAATTTGGTTTTAAGTAACCAACAATACATTTAACATTTACATTTAAGTCATTTAGCAGACGCTCTTATCCAGAGCCCCCCCCCCCCTTGTTTTCTCCCTTCAACAAAAGGATTTAGCTCTCGAAATATCTGTAGCACTACTGTGTGTGTAGTCTCATAGTGTGTATTGTCACTCTTCTATTGCAGCTGTTAAAAGACACTATATGTTGTGTAGAGAACATTGGCAGCTATAGTGTTAAACATTCAATATGCACACCAGACCTGATCTTGTGACACACAACACGTACTCGGCGGCTTGTTACAACCCCAACCCCTAAGATCCGTTATCTCTTTATAAATCCTCGAACCTCTCCAACCGCCCCATCCTCTGTCACCAGGACCTCCACATCGTCAGCACAGACGAGCACCAGGTGTTCGCGGCAGTACAGGAGTGGAACCAGAACGACACATACAACCTGTACCTCTCCGACACCCGGGGCATCCTCTTCACCCTGGCCATGGAGAACGTCAAGACCACCCGCGGCCTGGGGGGCAACCAGATGCTGGACCTGTATGAGGTAAGTGTCCTCAGTGTGCTTGTGTGTGTGTGTGTGTGTGTGTGTGTGTGTGTGTGTGTGTGTGTGTGTGTGTGTGTGTTATAGCCTTGTTAGTAGGTCTCTATGTCATCAACATTCGTTGTGGATCGTCCTCCCTCCTTTTTCCCCTTCTTTCTCTGGATGAATCCCCAGTTTATCACACAGACACTGGCAGGTGTGATGGAGGGAGGCAGAGGACTGAGATATGGGTCTGATCTTCAGAGTCAGCAGTCATTAACAATGCTACTACTACTGCTGCTCCTTCTAACATGTGTGTTAATGGTTTACAAAAACAGAGTTAGTATTAAATTAATGGTCATACCCAGTGGGTAAAACTGGTTAAAGTTCCGCCAATCCAGTTTCGTGTGACGTTGTTTTAACTAGTTTAATCCTTTGGGTATACATGCATGTGCTAATCACAAGCTATTGTAAACTGAAGTTATGCTGTATGTATCTCTTTAAAGTTTCACTTCAATCTTTTTTTTTTTGGAAGAGGCAGACTTTTGCTCTGAGTTCCTCTGAAAAAGACTGTAGATATAACTCTGACCAAAGTGCTTTGAAGGAGTCCCAAGTATTGTTGTAACAAACCCTGGTGTTGGGCTTCAGAAGGCCAATGGCCTCAAGGACTCAGAGAGGAATCATTCACAAAGTACTTTGAGCTCAACAGGGAACAGAGAGACTGAGTGAGCGCAACAGGCTTTTACTCTTCTCCTTGGATTGTCAAATAATGAATTGCCTTTCGTCAGTATTCTCTCACCTTCTCTCTCAGCCTTTCTCTCTCACAAATTATATTATTCACTTAAATAAAACACATTTTTTCCCCCACTTTAGACTGATGGGAGTAACTTGAGTGTCAGTTGGATTCAATCTTCCCTTCAATCAAAAAGTTTTTCTCTAACTCCCAGTCGTGTTAAATCAGCCATTTAGTGTTAGGTTTTTGATTCAAACCATCTCCCAGAGGTATAAACTTCCACACTGAATATTACAGAATATTCTAACTTGCCTAACACAATTACAGTATTTCCCAATTGCTAAAACACAATGTTGCAAACTAGGCTGGTTTTATCAAAATACTTAACACAATTCACAAAACCACACACCCAAACTGCAAAATACCTCATATATCCTGCAAAATGAAGCACTGCAACCAAAACTACATTTGCATTATCAAAATCAAACGTTTGCACGAAATGGCACACACTTCATTCATATTACCAGATTTTTGTCTAACCATGTAACGCTCGTCTTCCTCCTCGTCTGAGGAGGAGCAAGGATCGGACCAAAATGCAGCGTGGTTTGAATACATACTTTTAATATTATCAGCGAAGACGAAAAACACTTGATAAACTACAAAACAACAAAACGACGTGAACAGACCTGAACTTGAGAACATAAAACATGAACGCACGAACAGGAAGGAAGGAACAAATGAACGAAACGAAACAGTACTGTGTGGCGAACAAAACACAGACACAGCAACAATCACCCACCAACAAACAGTGAGAACAGCCTACCGAAATATGGCTCCCAATCAGAGACAATTCAAAACACCTGTCTCTGATTGAGAACCATTTCAGGCTAAATGAACAACCTAAACATAGAAACAAATAACATAGACTGCCCACCCCAACTCACGCCCTGACCATACTAAACAAAGAAAAAACAAAGGAAAGGTCAGGAACGTGACAAACCAACTACATACTGTTGGGCATAATGAAAAGCACTCTCATCTTTAGTATTCTTTGCCATAATACTAAAATAGTTAAAATTGTAGAAAATTCTTCAGATGCACAGAAATATTTGCAGATACACACACATGCTGTTGAAACATTTATTTTTTTATTTTTCACCAAACAAGTCAGTGCAACATATGCACAGCAGAAATATATACATTGGACTGATCACAAATATGCTCACAAAAAAAACAGTAAACTGAAAAAGACAATTGCTGGAAAAAAGAGGCAAGAAAAATTATTAGGCAGCATCTTGCCGCACAGCTGGATCTGGCCACAACGCCTCGCCCACATCACAGCTGGATCTGGCCACAACGCCTTGTCCACATCACAGCTGGGTCTGGCCACAACGCCTCGTCCACATCACAGCTGGATCTGGCCACAACGCCTCGTCCACATCACAGCTGGATCTGGCCACAACGCCTTGTCCACATCACAGCTGGGTCTGGCCACAACGCCTCGTCCACATCACAGCTGGGTCTGGCCACAACGCCTCGTCCACATCACAGCTGGGTCTGGCCACAACGCCTCGTCCACATCACAGCTGGGTCTGGCCACAACGCCTCGTCCACATCACAGCTGGGTCTGGCCACAACGCCTCGTCCACATCACAGCTGGATCTGGCCACAACGCCTCGTCCACATCACAGCTGGGTCTGGCCACAACGCCTCGTCCACATCACAGCTGGGTCTGGCCACAACGCCTCGTCCACATCACAGCTGGATCTGGCCACAACGCCTCGTCCACATAACAGCTGGATCTGGCCACAACGCCTCGTCCACATCACAGCTGGGTCTGGCCACAACGCCTCGTCCACATCACAGCTGGATCTGGCCACAACGCCTCGTCCACATAACAGCTGGATCTGGCCACAACGCCTCGTCCACATCACAGCTGGGTCTGGCCACAACGCCTCGTCCACATCACAGCTGGATCTGGCCACAACGCCTCGTCCACATCACAGGCAATATCTTCCCTTGCCAGACATCGAGGGAAGAAGCGCCTTGAGTGCCTTATCCATCCCTGAATTGCACCCACATCAATCTCATCACATGCCTCTTCCATAGCCTGCACAAGAGGCATGCGCACAAAGGGCTGCCGGTCGTATACCTTCCACCGCCATGCCGAAAATAACTCTTCTATGGGGTTCAGAAATGGTGAATATGGTGGGAGGTATTGCACGAGAAATGGTGGGTGGTCAGCAAACCAGTTTTGGACTGGGGCTGCACGATGAAAGCTCACGTTGTCCCATACTACAACGTACCGGGTTCTTTGATGGTCTGCATCATTCATATGCTCTGGTGGTATGAGAATGTTGTGGAGTCTGTCCAGAAATGTGAGAATATGGGCTGTGTTGTATGGTCCAAGGTTGGCATGACGGTGGAGGACACCATGCGTATTGGAGATGGCAGCGCACATTGTGATGTTCCCACCACGTTGGCCAGGAACATCTATAATGGCTCTGTGGCCAATGACGTTTCTCCCCCTTCTTCTGGTCTTTGCTAGGTTGAACCCAGCCTCATCTATAAAGATGAACTCATGTGGGATTGCATGAGCATCCGTTTCCAGTACTCCCTGAAAACAAAGAACAAAAGCAGTCAATATGGTGTTATCCAGTACACTGGGAAACAATGTTGTGTGTAGTGTACTGCAGTCAATATTGTACTTACATCCACATATGCTCGTCTGACCTCTTTGTTTCTTTGAGAGTTTCTCTCAAACGGCACCTTATGAAGTTGTTTCATTCTGATTTGGTTTCGCTTGAGAATGCGAGCCAATGTGGACAGACTGACCCGTTGAATGTGGTGTTGTCTTGGATGATGTGGCTTTGAATTTCTCGTAATCTGATTTCATTATTTTCCAAAACCAAGTTTACAATGGCAGCTTCCTGTACCCTGGTGAACATTTGACCCCTTCCTCCACCATGGTTGCGTCTCTCAGTCTTTAGAAGAAAAAAAATATATATATAGGGCTTGGACAATGCAGCCTAAAGATATTTACCCCACAGTAGAGTAAATTCTACAGGAAATTTGTGCAGTTAGTGTATGACATCAGCCATTCATGAAGTAAACAGGTGTCACCCAACTGATACACTATGACATAGGGTGTACTACATAGTGTGAAAAAATGTTGGTTACAAACCTGTACTCCAGTCTAAATGTCCGGATGACACAGACGACAGTAAAACTCAAGTTGGGCTGCACTCTCTGTCCAGCCTCTCGCATTGTCAGGCCATGGTTGATGACATGATCAACTAAGGTTGCTCTGATTTCATTTGAAAGTTGTCTTCTTTGGTCATGAACTCCATTACCCCTACCTCTCACTCTTCCTCCCCCTCTCATTCTCCCCCTCCCCCTACCTCTCACTCTTCCTCCCTCTCATTCTCACCCTCCCTCTTCCTCTTCCTCTCTCTGCAACGGCTTCCATTGTTGTTGAAAGACAAAAGGTGCTCCACCTGTGGTCTTTTCATAGTGCTTACTTCCTGATTGAAGTGGTAACAATTAACCATTGAGGTGTTTGGCCAGGTGGCACATGTATTGGCCAATTAGCTCATGTAGTGTCATTTTGAATGGCAGTGTTTTGAAATGGCAAACATGTGACTTTATGTCAGATTGTTGTGTCTTGTGTGTAAAGCAGAAAATGTGTTTAGACTTTTGGAGACTTAAGAAGAGGTTTTGCTCTCTGTGTGTCAGTTTAAATAATTGTTATGTGCATGTCATTTTAGTGTGTTAGCAATTGGAAAAAACTGTAATACTCAGAGTGGTAGGCCTACAAATCAATGACAGCCCAATGATGAACTACCTGATTCCCTACTCACTCAGAGCTATAAATAGCTTTTTAATGAGTGAGTGGTAGGAGGGAGGGAGGAAGAGATGGAGGGAGGGTTAGCTAGATGATTTTGGTAATGTAATGGTCATGATGATGATGCTCCTTTCTGTGTGTGTGTGTGTGTGTGTGTGTGTGTGTGTGTGTATTAGCTCTCTGACAACACTCTTAACCCCTCCCTCCATTTCCCCCCTATTCGGAGCCTCTGATTCCCTGATTCAGCAGTGGATCAGGGATTTCTAATGTATTGCAGAAATCTTCATTAATGCATATTGAGAGATTGTAAAAGGCTGTCCGCAGGGAGACCGAGTGCACGTACTGAGGGAAGTCTGGTATCTCAGTGGTCGTTTATCATACTAGTGCTACTGTGCTGAAAGTTGTTGTGTTGTTTGTTTTGTCTATGTAGATGGATCCACATGCATACATCAGTCTATATTTAATATTACTGTGGGGGATGATAAATAATTACCTCTGTGATTGACAAGTCTGGTCAGGGGAGGGAGGGGCCCCGTCCTGCCTCATTAGCTGTGTCCATCCCGGGTGGCCGTTTTCCTATGACGATGTCAAACTTGGCGCCTATTAGTGCCACTTATACTGGTAAGGTGATACGACTGAGGGCCGTCAATGTCTGCTGCAGTATGGGTCTTCTTTAAAGCACAGTCATCAGGTTTACCCCAATCACATTTCCATCCTGGATGGGTTATCGTAGGAAGACGGTTTGAATAATCAGGCAATTGGTTTGTGACCAGTCTGATGTCTGTCAGCATAGCCGTGGCAAGATTTTTGGGGTTGGGGGTGCTGTGAACTTTTTGTTGACTGTGGGGTTGCGGGGATTATTTTTGCCTGCACTACAGACAGCTATAGCAGCCAGCTAATACAGCACTAGTAAAGGCCCAGTGCACTACTTTTGTGGAAAAGTCTAATTTTATATATATACAGTATATATACACTACCGGTCAAAAGTTTTAGAACATCTACTCATTCAAAGGTTTTTCTGAATTTTTTACTATTTTTTACATTGTAGAATAATAGTGAAGACATCAAAACTATGAAATAGCACATATGGAATGCAGAGGATAATTTCATTTGAGATACCAGCCTCAGAAATTGCAGCAGAAATCAATGCTTCACAGAGTTCAAGTAACAGACACATCTCAACATCAACTGTTCAGAGGAGACTGTGTGAATCAGGCCTTCGTGGTTGAATTGCTGCAAAGAAACCCCTACTAAAGGACACCAATAAGAAGAAGAGACTTGCTTGGGCCAAGAAACACGAGCAGTGGACATTATACTGAGGAAAATGTGTCCTTTGGTCTGGAGTCCAAATTGGCAATTTTTGGTTCCAACCGCCATGTCTTTGTGAGACGCGGTGTGTGTGAATGGAAGATCTCCGCATGTGTATTTTCCACCATAAAGCATGGAGGCGGAGGTGTTATGTTTTGGGGGTGCTTTGCTGGTGACACTGATTTATTTAGAATTCAAGGCTCACTTAACCAGCATGGCTACCACAGCATTCTGCAGCAATACACCATCCTATCTGGTTTGTGCTTAGTGGGACAGTCATTTGTTTTTCAACAGGACAATGACCCAACACACCTCCAGGTTGAGTAAGAGCTATTTTATCAAGAAGGAGAGTGATGGAGTGCTGCATCAAATGAACTGGCTTCCACAATCGCCCTCAACCAAATGTAGATGGTTTGGGTTGAGTCGGACTGCAGAGTTAAGGAAAAGCAGCCAACAAGTGCTCAGCATATGTGGGAACTCCTTCAAGACTGTTGGAAAAGAATTCCAGTTGAAGCTGGTTGAGAGAATACCAAGATTGTGTAAAGCTGTCATCAAGGCAAAGGGAGGCTATTGAAGAATATATTTTATTTGTTTAACACTTTTTTTCCTACTACGTATTTCATAGTTTTGATGTCTTCACTATTATTCTACAATGTAGAAAATAGTAAAAATAAAGAAAACCCTTGAATAGGTAGGTGTTCTAAAGCTTTGTCGGGTAGTATATATTTGTATTAATATATATATTTATTTTTTTCAGGGGTGTTGCAGCACCCTACTCCCCGTAGCTATGTCTGTCAGGGGGCATTTTGGGTACTGTTTAGTGCTTGAAAAATAAAAAATAAAACATCATGTAATCTGTTTTGGTGGTTGGATTTGGCTAATTTAGTGTCTGTTTAAGAATTTGTTCTCTATTTCTCCATAGGTAGCAGGTATCAAAGGCATGCTGATCGCAAACAGGAGGCTAGACAACCAGGTGAAGACCTACATCACCTACAACAAGGGCCGTGATTGGAGGTTGTTGCAGGCCCCGGCGACAGACCTGGCTGGCAACGACATCCACTGTATACTGGTGAGTTATACTGAAGCTAACAGGGAAGGCTCATCGTTGTGGTGATCATACATGATCTAAGACTCTTTGAGGTGCTTTCCCAGACATAGATTAAGCCTAGTCCAGTAGTTTAAAAAGCATACTCAATAGATAATCTCCAATGACAGTTTATTTGAATCCAGGAATATGTGTTCAGTTCCCTTCAAGTTATGTGCATCAATGATAACAGTCGTATAAGCAAACTCATCTTAATGGAAGGGGAATTACTTTACGTAATCAAATTTAATAACCTGTTGGGGATGGGGGCGCTGTTTAGACTATTTATGCTAATTGGGTAATTTTTGAAACGGCTTCCCACAAAATCCTTGATCGTACAATATGCATATTATTATTATTATTGGATTGAAAACAGTCTATAGTTTCTATAGGAGTTGAAATTTTGTCTCTAAGTGGAACAGAGCCCATTCTACAGCAATTTCCCTGACATGGATTCAGATTTCAGAAATGTTGGCCACTGTTCTGAAGTCAGTTAAAACGGCACTGATATTGCTATGACTATACGGACACTTCTTACGTCTTCCCCTGGATGCCTTTACGTGATGACGATTCCAATGGGGTCGATTGCGCGTTCACAGGCCCCACAAATGAAAAAACCCTGAAGCTAGTCATTCTTTTGGAGCTGCGTCATGCGCCTAGAGGACACCGGCCCGCTCCTGTTCCAAGCATTAGTGAAGGGGGTAATATTACTCGGGTCATGTTTCTACTCGTTATGGGAGTTAAAAACATCATAAGGTAGTTAATTTAAAGCGTTTTATAGCAATTTATATCCGTTTAGTGCGATTTTGGGACATTTATTTTTGCAACGATGTGAATAGTTGGGCACGCTTTTCAGTTCATCCCGAACGCAGTAGGCATTTCCACATGGCAAGAGGACAGCTTTCCACCAAAAGACGATTGCTCTCAAGAAAGGATCCTTTGCCCAAGATACTGATGGAAGAACAGCTCAAGGTAGGACATTTTTATTATGATAAATCGTGTTTCTGTCGAAACATTTTAGTGGCTTAGGACGCCATGTTTTATGACGTAGCTTCGCTAGGCGCAAACTGTATTGAAAAGTAAGGATAAATTAAAAAATGTTATTCCGCAATTGTATTAAGAATTAAATTGTCTATCAATCCCTGTCCACCCTATATTTTTTAGTCACGTTTATGAGTATTTATGTATAAGAGTAGATCACTGTCTAAGTGGCGCAAGGACTTTTTCTGACCAGCTTGTCTACATTTCACATTGTCTAACCATGATTTTGGTGGCTAAATATAAACATTTGCGATCAAACTCTATATGGAATGTGTAATATGATGTTACAGGAGTGTCATCGGAAGAATTCTGAGAAGGTTAGTGAAAAAATTAATATCTTTTGGCGATGTTGACTTTTATCGCTCACTTTGGCTAGAATCAATGCTGGGCTGCTATGTGCTATGTGCTACGCTAATATAACGATTTATTGTGTTTTCGCTGTAAGACACTTAGAAAATCTGAAATATTGTCTGTATTCACAGGATCTGTGTCTTTCGATTCGTGTATGCTGTGTATTTTTACGAAATGTTTGATGATTAGTAAGTAGGTAAACACGTTGCTCTAAGTAGTTTTTCTATTCTATTTGTGACGGTGGGTGCAATTGTAACCTATGCCATCTACCTGAAATATGCACTTTTTTCTAACAAAACCTATCCCATACCATAAATATGTTATCAGACTGTCATCTAATGAGTTTTTTTGTTGGTTAGGGGCTATAAATATCTTAGTTTAGCCGAATTGGTGATGGCTACTGGTGTTGGTGGACAAATAAAAGATGGTGGATTATGCTAATGTGTTTTTAGGTAATAGATGTACATCTTTACATATTGTGTCTTCCCTGTAAAACATTTTAAAAATCGGACAAGTTGACTGGATTCACAAGATCTGTGTCTTTCATTAGCTGTATTGGACTTTAATGTGTGAAAGTTAAATATTTTAAAAAAATATTTTTTTTGAATTTCGCGGCACTGGTTTTTCAGTGGGGGGGGGGGGGGTGTGCCGCTAGCGCCACGCTGATCCTAGACAGGTTTTAAGCTATGATATCAAGATGAACTGTGTACACACTCCTTGTTATTTACAGTTATTAGTATTTTAGGTGCCCCATCTCTCCTTTTATCCCACGTGAGGCGTCTGTAAAGGATGACTATGTAGAAAAAATAACTGTGAGACATTAGCAGTAAGTGTTCATACTGTTTAAAAGCCTAGGGAGGCAATTGTGGGGGCTGCACGCAGTACGCTGAGTGGGCTACAGGTTGAATAAGATTGTGCATTTATGTGATATTTTAATTACAGATTCTATTTGATAACCCTGTTAACGTGCAGAAAACTCAGGCTTTTACGAGAGCAGAAATCAGTGAAGCAAATATCAGAGCACAAGTCAGAATTGGGTCTAGCAACATGGGCATGCACATTTCCAGATATCATCAGCAGTAATACAATCAAGGCACGGCAGAGGACAGGGAGAGCTCTGCAGTGTTGATTTATAACATTTGAATGTGCATTAGATGGCAACAAGATCATATTGTACAGCAATTTCAATCAGGTAACATGAATACAAAGCCGGCGAGAGGTGGTCATAATAGGAAGGAAGGCCAAAAGTCTGTGTAACCAATAGAGAGTCAGAGTCCCAAATGTGGGAACAAACATAGTCTGTCCCACGGTTGGGCAAACAATAAAGTTTACAGTGAAACAAAGCATGCAGAAGTCATGAGGCAAATAGACAAATAGCAAAATGCACAAGAAAAATACGACTTGGTGCTAGCCATTGTAAGTTCAGAGTCACTTGCCCCAACAGTGCGTGTGTGGTTGGGGTACCTGTACCAGACAGGGGAGACAGGCCAGGGCAGACAGTGAACAGATCGCCAGGTAGAATCCAAGCAGCAATGCAGCAGGCAATGGGAGTAGGTGTCACACCCTCTTGGGAGAAGATTTTATTGCTGGAGGCAGATTTCTTGTAGAAAATGCCAGTGGATGGTCTCTGAACAGCGGGAGGGGGCTTCAAAGGCATCTGGATTTGGGTGGGGTAGACTGTGAGACTCCTGCCATTTGTTGGGCTTAAAGGCTTCGACACCTCTCACTTCACACCTCAGTGCTAATTGAAGTTGTATCTGGTCTGTCTCAGTCCCAGGGCAGATGGTGTCCTCAGGTCTCTGCAGTTTGTTTTCCAGGGCACTCTATGTATAGCTTGGGAAAATGAATCATTGGTAGTAATAATACCATCAGGAAATGTTGTCCAAAATTAGGTTGTTGGTTTGGAGTTTGGAATCTGGAGTGAAGGTTATGCTGTTGGAGGGTAGTATCCTGTATATGTCCCTGACAAAAAATTCAAGTTTGTCTAACTCCAAATCTATCTTTTTGTAAAGAAACATATTGAAAAATGTGAGCACTCACATGCAGCATGCACATTTCCCTTGACTTAATGATTTTATGTAAAGACCCTACCTGTATTAATGACTGATAACAACAATTAAGATAAACAATGTGTCACGTTCCTGACCGGTTTTCTGTTATTTTGTATGTGTTTGACGGTCAGGGCGTGAGTTTGGGTGGGTAGTCTATGTTATTTGTTTATATGTTGGTAATAGGGTGACCTGATATGGCTCTCAATTAGAGGCAGGTGGTTTTCATTTCCTCTGATTGAGAGCCATATTAAGGTAGGTGTTTTCACACTGTTTGTTTGTGGGTGGTTGTCTCCTGTGTCTGTGTCTATGTACGTTGCGCCACACGGGACTGTTTTCGGTTTTGTTTGTTCGTTTGTTCGGTTTTATGTAGTCTGTTCCTGTTTCATGCGTTCTTCGTGTTTCATGTAAGTTCGTCGTTCAGGTCTGTCTACATCGTTTATTTGTTTTGTAGTTAATCAAGTATAGTTCGTTTTGTGTCTTGTTTAAATTAATAATATGTCATCATACCTCGCTGCACATTGGTCTTCTGATCCCTCTCTCCTCTCCTCGTCCGAGGAGGAGGAAGAGCTAGAGAATTGTTACAGAACCACCCACCACACCAGAACCAAGCAGCGGGACCACGAACTGTGGTCTACGAAACAGGAATCCTGGACATGGGAGGAAGTATTGGAGGGAAAAGGACACTGGGCTCACATTGGGGAATATCGCCGCGCTCGTGAGGAGATGGAAGCAGCGAGAGCCCAGGAGCGGTGGTATGAGGAGGCAGCAAGGAGACATGGCTGGAAGCCGGAGAATCAAGCTCAAAACCGCAGATATGAAGGTACCAGGCTAGCAAGGAAGCCCGATAAGAAACCCAAAAAATGTCTTGGGGGGGGGCTAAGAGGTAGTGGGCCAAGGGCAGGTAGGAGACCTGCGCCCACTTCCCAGGCTAACCGTGGAGAGCGCGAGTACGGGCAGACACCGTGTTACGCAGTAGAGCGCACAGTGTCTCCTGTACGTGTGCATAGCCCGGTGCGGGTTATTCCACCTCCCCGCACTGGTAGGGCTAGATTGAGCATTGAGCCAACTGCCATGAAGCCGGCTCTACATATCTGGCCACCAGTACGTCTCCTCGAGCCGGCTTACATGGCACCAGCCATACGCATGGTGTCCCCGGTTCGCCTACATAGCCCGGTGCGGGTTATTCCACCTCCCCGCACTGGTCGGGCGACGGGGAGTATTCAACCAGGTAAGGTTGGGCAGGCTCAATGCTCAAGGGAGCCAGTACGCCTACACGGTCCGGTATTTCCGGCACCACCTTCCCTCCCCAGCCTAGTACCGCCAGTGCCTACACCACGCACCAGGCTTCCAGTGCGTTTTCAGAGCCCTGTTCCTCCTCCACGCACTCTCCTTATGGTGCGTGTCTCCAGCCCAGTGCCTTCAGTTCCGGCACCACGCACTAAGCCACCTGTGCGTCTCCAGAGCCCTGTACGCACTGTTCCTTCTCCCCGCACTCGCCCTGAGGTGCGTGCCCTTAGCCCGGTACCACCAGTGCCGGTACCACACACCAGGCCTATAGTGCGCTTCGAGAGGTCAGTGTGCCCTGTCCCTGCTCCCCGCACTAGCCTGAAGGTGAGTGTCCTTAGCCCGGTGCCTCCAGTTCCGGCACCACGCACCAGGCCTACTGTGCGCCTCATCCGGCCAGAGCCATCCGTCTCCCCAGCGCCATCTGAGCCATCCGTCTCCCCAGCGCCATCTGAGCCATCCGTCTCCCCAGCGCCATCTGAGCCATCCGTCTCCCTAGCGCCGTCTGAGCCATCCGTCTCCCCAGCGCCGTCTGAGCCATCCGTCTGTCCCGAGCCATTAGAGCCGCCCGTCTGTCCCGAGCCGTCAGAGCCGGTAGTCAGTCAGGAGCCGCTAGAGCCATTCATCAGTCAGGATCTGCCAGAGCCGCCAACCAGACAGGATCTGCCAGAGCCGCCAACCAGACAGGATCTGCCAGAGCCGCCAACCAGACAGGATCTGCCAGAGCCGCCAACCAGACAGGATCTGCCAGAGCCGCCAACCAGACAGGATCTGCCAGAGCCGTCAACCAGACAGGATCTGCCAGAGCCGTCAACCAGACAGGATCTGCCAGAGCCGTCAACCAGACAGGATCTGCCAGAGCCGTCAACCAGACAGGATCTGCCAGAGCCGTCAACCAGACAGGATCTGCCAGAGCCGTCAACCAGACAGGATCTGCCAGAGCCGCTAGCGAGCCATGAGCGTCCAGAGCCGCCAGCCAGCCATGAGCGTCCAGAGCCGTCAGCCAGCCATGAGCGTCCAGAGCCGTCAGCCAGCCATGAGCGCCCAGAGCCGTCAGCCAGCCATGAGCGCCCAGAGCCGTCAGCCAGCCATGAGCGCCCAGAGCCGTCAGCCAGCCATGAGCGCCCAGAGCCGTCAGCCAGCCATGAGCGTCCAGAGCCGTCAGCCAGCCATGAGCGTCCAGAGCCGTCAGCCAGCCTGGAGCTGCCAGTAATCCAGAACTGCCCCTCAGTCCAGAGCTGCACTCTGTCCGGAGCTGCCCTTCAGTCCGGAGTTGCCCCTCTATCCTGAGCTACCTCTCTATCTTGACCTACCTCTCTGTCTTGAGCTATCTCTCTGTCTTGAGCTATCTCTCTGTCTTGAGCTACCTTGTCCTGGTGCTGACCCTTATTTTAAGATTACCGTTTAAATTAAGTGGGTGTAAAATGAGGGTGGTCATTCTAAGGGGGAGACGTAAACTGGGATTGACTATGGTGGGGTGGGGACCTCGCCCGGAGCCTGAGCCACCACCGTGGTCAGATGTCCACCCAGACCCTCCCCTAGACTTTTGGTGGTGCGTTCGGAGTACGCACCTTGAGGGGGGGGTTATGTCACGTTCCTGACCGGTTTTCTGTTATTTTGTATGTGTTTGACGGTCAGGGCGTGAGTTTGGGTGGGTAGTCTATGTTATGTGTTTATATGTTGGTAATAGGGTGACCTGATATGGCTCTCAATTAGAGGCAGGTGGTTTTCATTTCCTCTGATTGAGAGCCATATTAAGGTAGGTGTTTTCACACTGTTTGTTTGTTGGTGGTTGTCTCCTGTGTCTGTGTCTATGTACATTGCGCCACACGGGACTGTTTTCAGTTTTGTTTGTTCGTTTGTTCAGTTTTATGTAGTCTGTTCCTGTTTCATGCGTTCTTCGTGTTTCATGTAAATTCGTCGTTCCGGTCTGTCTACATCGTTTATTTGTTTTGTAGTTAATCAAGTATAGTTCGTTTTGTGTCTTGTTTAAATAAATAATATGTCATCATACCTCGCTGCACATTGGTCTTCTGATCCCTCTCTCCTCTCCTCGTCCGAGGAGGAGGAAGAGCTAGAGAATCGTTACACAATGGAGAGGCAGCACGGTTGTTTAGAGTGAGGCTGTGCTAATTGTCTTACTTGTGTTAAGTTTTATTCATGTTTTGTTAACAAAATATCGTTTTTTGTATTGTTAACTGCGTATGTTAGCGTTGTTATTAGAATTTGGTGTAAATGTAACTCACTGGAAGACTTCAGAATTCAAAAGATTCTATTAGGCATTATCTTCAGGCTTTCTGAGATGAAAGCTTAATAAAGATCGCATGGCAGCTTTTCTTTTCCTTATCTAAAGGACCTTCTCTTGAAATAAAAAGCATATGCTTTGTGCACCTTTAAAGATCAACCCTGTAGTGTTCTATGTACCACTGGGGATTTGATTGACCAGTGTATAATTGCTTCGTCAAATATAATGGACTGTCTGTCATTTCTCAGCCCTTCTGTTCGCTCCATCTCCAACTGCAGACGTCTGAAAACCCCTACTTGTCAGGCAGCATATCAACCAAGGCCTCAGCACCGGGAATCATAGTGGCCACAGGTGAGAGAATACAGAATGAACATTTGATAGATAACACTAGATTGGACTACTTTATTGTCCACTTATGTGAAAATGTATTTGGCTGAATAGAGAGACGTCTGTTCAATTTAGGTAATGGTACAAAAGGAGAATAGCTGTCTATCTTTTCCAGGTCAGTGCTGAAATTCCATTTGACTGTGAATATTATGATGATTATCCAATCCCTAACATTACTGATAAGGATCTGCAGGTCCTGCTATAAACAACTCATCTTCAATCGTGTGGGAAAATATTGTATCTTAGCAACAACAACAAAAGCGACCTACATCCATGAATATGCTTTCTTGATCTCTGTCCTCAAACAATATTTGCTCTGTCACCAAAACAATAGTTTGTCCCCTCCACCTATCCTCTAATCTCTTAATGGATCTGTGAGATCCCTAAGCCACCGGGAGCCTGTATAAATGTACTGAATCTGTCCAGAGACACGCTATAGCACTTCTGATGTTGTCCTTACTGACATTTTGGTGATGCAGAGTCACCCGGTTTATTTAAGTAGGCCAGTGCAGACTGAGGACACAACATATTATGTTTGTTGACCCTGACAAACACGATGCAGCTCAAAAACTCACGCCTGACACTGAACAGTGGATGGGAGATATTACAAGGCATTAACAAAGTGGAGAGATATGCTCAGAGATTAAAATGTTACAACATTGCTTCAGAAAAACTGAGAAATATCCATCCAAGCATGAATGGTTGTTCTTCTCTTCTCTGCATCTTTTCTTCATTTTTAATTTACACCATCTTCATATTTTCAGCATCATTTGAATATTGAACTAATTCTTTGTTGCATTTTTATCACAGGGAATATTGGGTCTGACCTGTCTTACAATAACGTTGGAATGTTCATCTCATCTGATGCTGGTAACAACTGGAGACAGGTGAGTTTAGGCTGAATTTGGGGGTAGAATCTAAGGCATTCTCATCTAAGGCATTCTAATAATATATTTGAATATTGTAGTTTGGAGAATAAGTATTTTGGACTGCTGTCTGCCTTTTGATCATCAGGTCTTTTAAAACTCAGTATTCAGCTAGATGTGTACAAGGTATGTAGGTATGTAAATCATATATTATATTGAATTGCCTGTGCCCTCTTTCAGATATTCGAGGAGGAACACAATGTCTGGTTTCTGGATAAAGGGGGGGCCCTTGTCGCTGTGAAACAACCAACCGCCCCCACTAGACATTTACAGTAGGTTTAAATCTAATTCAGTGTTTGTATCTCTGTAAACTGGTATAACATGTTAGTACTTCTTTTGATGTCAAGAAAACGTTTTTAATGTTACTTTATATATGATTAAAGGCAGTATTCAAGGTTGGAACAACTTGCAAAGCACAAACCTATGCAATAAAGATACAAACATGTTGTCAAAAATCCAAATTGGGGGAAAGTGTTTTTCTTCACCAAGTCCCCCTTTTAGTAGTTTAACACTGACCATCATATTGTAAATTGGAGCTCCCACGTTTTGCCTCAGTGAAGACCAACTCAACTGAAACCACATCTCTCTTCTTCTTATATCACTTTAGGAAAACATTTAGAAATCACTTTTAGCACCAAGGTGTGGAGGATTCCTTCCTTCCTGGTTGTGTCTCCGAGACGATTAAAGTGCACTAGTGGAGGAAAGGAACGCAGTTGAAGCCTTCATAGCAGACCAGGTTTCAAATAGTATTGTTTTCTTTCAGCATTTAATTGAGACATTTAATTGTCCCGAGTGGCAGATGGGTGGGGTTTGCACTTTTGGGCCAATTCCATTGGTTCCATTAGGCCAGGTAACGGGTAGCTAAAATATTTGAAAGATAGCAAATGCTATTTGAACCCAGGCAAGCGCTGTAGAAACCAATCCTCTCTCTCTCTCTCTCTCTCTCTCTCTCTCTCTCTCTCTCTCTCTCTCTCTCTCTCTCTCCTCTCTCTCTCTCTCTCCTCTCTCTCTCTCTCTCTCTCTCTCTCTCTCTCTCTCTCTCTCTCTCTCTCTCTCTCTCTCAGCTAGTGCAACAGTAAACATTTCCTGACCCTGGTATCCTCCTAATAGATGCGTATCAATGCTTTGTCTGTTGTCTGAGTTTATAGCCAGATGAAGGCATGCTGACTGACGGAGGATTAGATGGAAGCTGCAACAAGGGGGCTGCTGCTTCTTGCATCCTAGAGCAAGACTGTGCCTTGTTGAGTGTTGTTCCCAACCTTGTCACACACAGTACTACAGTGTTCTCACATCTGAAGTGATGTTGATGAGATGTCAGAATCAATAGAGAACAGGCCCGGAGGATGAAAGTTGCCCAATCTCTTTTTCTCTTTTTTATTTGTCTTCCCACACCTCTCTGCCCCTGTTTTGTACCTCTCTGCCCCTGTTTTGTAGTCGTTAGAACATGAAATGGTTCTATTCTGGTTTGTTTTGTGTGTTGTGTTATTTCTTCTACATCACTTCACTGTAGACCACAGGTGTCAAACTCATTCCACGGAGGGCCGAGTGTCTGCGGGTTTTCGCTCCTCCCTTGTACTTGATTGATGAATTAACATCACTAATTAGTTAGGAACTCCCCACACCTGGTTGTCTAGGGCTTAATTGAAAGGAAAACCCAAAAACCTGCAGACACTAGGCCCTCCGTGGAATGAGTTTGACACCCCTGCTGTAGACTAAGTAAACTCAAGACCTATGATGTTGTTGTTTTCCCTTCAAGTTGTTTGCCTCCACGCTTTGATAGTCGAACGCAGTTCTGTTGTTTTATTCTTCTTCTATTCAGCAGAACGTGTGTTAATTGTAGTCAATTAGACCCAACCTGAGATTCAGCGACTGACTGTCTCTGGGGACTATTCACTCCACTGATCTTCCATGAACCCAGTTGACACACTGTAATTGAGAGCATCAGGGCTCGTATTCAGAGGAGCAATGCTGATCCAGGATCAGATCCCACCGGTCCGTATAATCTCATTCCGTATGATCTAAAAGGTCAAATTGATCCTAGATCAGCACTCCAAGTCAGAATTATGAATACGGGCCTTGTTGTTACTGCCAGTCTGAGATGTGAATGGATGCATCCAAAATGACATCCTTTTTCCTAGTAGGCTGCAGTACTTTAGACCAGAGCCCTATAGACCCTGGGTGCCATTTGGGATTCATTCAATGTGTTATTGTGGTGTGACTCTGTTACAGAATCAGTTTTGATGAGGGGCGTCAGTGGACCAGACACAGCTTCTCCTTGGTGCCTCTGTTCGTGGACGGGATGCTGGTGGAGGCCGGGACAGAGAACCAGATCATGACGTGAGTCGGGACAATAGATTAATCGAGGGATGACATGCAGTGATGAATGATCTAGAGACGGGGGATGACATTCTTTTGTCCTCCGTAGGAAGTCTTATAGAGAGATGGAGAAAAGGAGGGATGATGTGTTTAATCTTTCTGTCTGCCATTGTTTTGGGACTCTGTTCCTTTTGGTGCAAGGGAAGGGGATGGAGGGATGAGATGGATGACATAACTTGTCTCTCCATCTCGTTCTCTTGGGAACCCTGTTCCTCTTGGAGGGAAGATATGAGGGGATGGGGAGGCATTTTAATTCAACGAATGCTGATGTCTCGTCTTTATTAACAGACGTTTAAATGGGAGAAAATATTTGATTCATAAGGGTTGTCAGTTTGTTAGCTTAGGACTGAATTCCCCATTTGATTGACATATTTAACTAGGAAAATGTAATTACTCATAGACTTAACGTAATTGGTGAAAACTTGTAGCACTGAAAATCCTTGTCGAGTTATATTAACTTGTGTATCCATCCTTTGGTTTCTCAAGGTTTTTTGGACATTTCAGCCATAGGTCCGAGTGGCAGCTTATCAAGATAGACTACAAGTCCATCTTCAACAGGAAATGTACAGAAGGAGACTATCAGACGTGGCACCTTCACAACAAGGTAAGACCTCTTAAACAGGAAGTCGGTCCAACTTATCAATATGTGTCCTTATTACCTAATAGCAATGTATTTACATGGTAGTTAGGGACTGTACATTATTTATAATGACGATACCTGTAGGAAATCGGACCTCTCTGAAATAAAAATGGATGGCCTTTCCTTCAGTAAAATATATTTTTACACGACCCTGCCTTAATGGTAAAAAAAAAGAAAGTGGCATCTCCCCTATAAGCAAAATAATAATGAAAACATAAAGTGGATAGCAGAGAACATGCCTACCATTTACACTCACTCCTAGGACAGACCAGAGCCTTTGTATTGCGCTTTTAGAAACCGTTTTTCATTTTATTATATGGCAAAGTAGCTAGAAGTTTGTGGGTTCAAAGACCACCCCCGGACAAGGGTAGTGGTGAAAATATATCAATTCAATTAACAAAAGCACTGAATGAATCTATCAACTTATTTGTTTCCCCCCCCCAAAAAAAACTTTTATTGACACATTTTATGCAATTCTACATAATTGTACATGACTGGAGATGACTATGGTCTTTTTAAATAGTAAAATAGAGCATGACAACGAATGAGCGCATGCTGCAGCACCAGAGACGTTTTGATTTCTCTACAGGCTATTGTTAAAAATAGAGGATAGTCTATGTCTGCAACAGTGCTAAAGTTGTCGATCAACTGTAAAAGGTGAGCACAACAGAACCAGTTACAACTGAAGTACATGATTATCAATTAATTTGAGAAAAAGCCATTAGTTGTTTAACCTTTCACGAGTATCTACCCCGGGTCCGGGAGCACCCCCCCCCCCCCCCCCCCCCCCACACTCACTGAGTAGCATAGCCTAGCATAGCGTCACAATTAAATAGTAGCATCTAAATATCATTAAATCACAAGTCCAAGACACCTAATGAAAGATACAGATCTTGTGAATAAAGCCACCATTTCAGATTTTTAAAATGTTTTACAGGGAAGACAAAATATGTAAATCTATTAGCTAACCACGTTAGCAAAAGACACCACTTTTCTAACTCCATCAGTTTCTTACTCCATCAGGTGCTATCACCAATTCGGCTAAACTAAGATATTGATAGCCACTAACCAAGAAAAAACCTCA